>NC_080542.1:103215193-103380193 GCF_028640845.1 Ahaetulla prasina | reverse complement strand
CTTTGGGTGGGGAAAACCTGGAAGCTTTCAAATTTGGGGTTTCCCAGATGTGCCAATATGACATCTCTAATAAAATAGAACTTTGAGGAACTTCAAGCCTCGGGTTCTTCTTTCATTGAAGGTATTACTTGGAACTCTGACAGATAGATAGACAGAGATAGATCTATCTCTCTATCTCTATCTCTCTATCTGTCTATCATCTATCTATCAAATTTATCTGGTGGCCCATCTCTTAGAAAGTGACTATGTATGACAACCCAATAAAAATAGTAGATAAATAAGAAAATCATTAATTAAACCATTATATAATGGTTTACATAATAATTATTAAAAAGAATTAGAAAATATAAAAACAGAGTTACAATAGAAAAAACAATAATAGTGGGATGTTAATAATATGAGAGCCATTTCATGAGTTTACGTGTTCCCAACTCACGTAGTTCCAATTCTGTGCAAGTTGCATTGGTTGCCAGTGTATTTCTGTATACAAAGATGCAATTTGCCACCTTTAAAGCCCATCATGGGCTCAGCCTAGATTACCTGAGGGACTATCTTCTCCAGTTGTTTCTACCTGTACAATTTAGTCCAGTAGGTTGGGTATGATACAGGTCCCATCAGTCAATAAGAAGATCAGAAGGGTATCAGAAGATGCACCTCGTCTACCGTAGTCCCTACCCTCTGGAATATTCTCCCTTTAGGGAGTAGGATGATCCTGGCTTTATTGGCCTTTTGTGAGGCCCTGAGTATGTGAGGGACCCCATTTCATGGCTATGTTAAAACCTATGATTTTTTTTCTTACCACATATAGTTATTTTTATAATGTACTGTAATTGTTTCTAATTGTTTTTATTACTGTTGACCACTCAGAGTTATTTCTCTGAAATGGGCTTCTACAGACATCAATCAATCAATCAATCAATCAATCAATTGGAACTATATAGACTCTGCCCCCTCACCCACCCATGTCATAATTTCAGAAATGAGTGCTTGCAAAAGCTGAAGGCATTTTATTTGCCTGGACATTTCCCTGACTCTTTTATCATTAGCTATATCTAATTAATTGTCAACACTGCAAAGCTGTTATGTTAATGGGCTTTTCCGTACTTATTATATAATTACATGCTTCAACTTTTGTCAGATTGTTTTTGGAGTGTACACATAAGTAAAAACAGGAGGCACTATTTAAATAAATAAATAAAATAATGATGAGGTTGCTATAGGCTTTTGTGACTAACAGAGCAGGAAGAGGAAGAAAGAAGATTGATTCATATTCCATCTTGCCAGACTAGAGTACACTTTCTCTTCCAAATTTTCTTCAATCCATGAGGCAAGCTAGTTTGGAATATACTGATTAGTCAAAAGTCATTCTAAGAATTTCCACAGCTTTGTGCGGATTTAAATCCAAGTTTTCTAGTCTTAGTCCAGCGGTTCTCAACCTGTGGGTCGCGACCCCGTTGGGGGTTGAATGATGATTTGCCAGGAGTCGCCTAAGACCATCAGAAATATGGGAAGTATACTTGCGAGTCAAAGAATCGCGCTCCAATGGTTGACTCCACAAGCCAGCTGCAGGCTCTTCAAATCGCTAGCCGAATTCGGCTTCAGGAGCGATGAATTAAAAAAGAGAGAAATCTTTGCTCTGATGTCTCCCTCTAAAGCCAGCTGCAATCACTCCCAATCGCTAGCCTAATCTGGCTTCAGGCGCTATAAACTTAATAGGGGAAGAGTCTCCGCTTTAATGCCTCCGTCCTCAAGGCAATTGCAAGCAGTTCAGATTGCTAGCCAATACAGCTTCAGGCGCGATAAATTCAAAACGAAAATAATTTTACGGTTGGGGTCGCCACATCGTGGTGAATTGCATTAAAGGGGTCGCAGCACTATAAAGGTTGAGAACCACTGTCTTAGTCCAACTAGATTGCAAAAATCTAACCAACCAGTCGATGACACCAAAGAGAGCTTTTCCGTAATTACTGAATTCTGAATTTTTGTAACCATGTCTGAGTTAAACTTCGTAACCTACTTTCGCAAAACCTATGTAGTGGAAGTTGTGGAACTGATAATAGACATCTAGCTCAAAGGAAATCAATTACACGTTTATTTTCAGAGTTTTGGAATTTCTAACAGCTCCAGGAAAAAATCAACAGGTTAAGGCTTTTCCCAAACCTGCAGTTTCAGCCATTTAAGATGGTGGGTACCCTGTTCTGCTTGCTGGCTTTTCAGTAGAAGATTGGCCACTGTGGGCAAATTTGTTTGTAATGCAAGAAATATGTTTTTATGTCTTTGTTCCAAGAGATGAGAAGAAGGCAGTGTTGGTTAATGGGAAAAAAGAGTGAAATGAATTGTTGGAGACACATTAATGTTCTGTCAAATCTACCAAGTAAATTGTCTGAAGTTTATTTTTCCATTGGGAAAAAGGCTTCTGCTCCTCTAGAATGTCTTCTGAATTTTCCTTGTGGTTATTTTGGGGTCATCTAGCTGGTTAGCTTTTGTGTTCCTCATTGTCCCACCATTTTAATCTCTGTGACTTTGCACTTTGCAGTCTTTAGTAACCCAATAGGAAGGATTCCTCATAATGTCTGTAATTAAATAGAATCCTGTTCAAAAATAAGAGAAGACAGAGCCAATAATGTTCAGACAATAGCTGAATCCTAATAAGAAAAAATTAGTTATTTGAGGGGAAAAAAACATAATTAAAAAGAAGCAGATAAAGAATTCAAATAACTAAGTAACAGATGCTACATATCTATCCACATATAATAAACTAATGTACTAAATTGCTTTTAAAAGTTTTGGGCTATTTCCTAAGCATGAGTGGTGTTAAAATGTGGAGTTTCTTAGGCTGAATTAGTCTCTTAAATCTAAAGCCTGTAGTTTTGAGTCCCAGCCTAGCAGATACATTTTTCCAATTAGAGCATTGGCCATTTATTTTAAGCCAAAATGATTACATGGTAACATGATATTATTATGCAAATGATATGACTACAGTATGCAATTTCCATTCGTCACAGCATGATGTCATAATGCAAAATGATATAAGTCCATTCTTGAGTCTTTTAATATGGGGCCAAAAATCATTTTGGGGGTTCATCATTTGCTCTACAGGAGATGCCTATGTTTCAAGGGAGAAGGGACCACTCAGTGTGACCAGCTTGGCACGGCCAGCTCTCCGCTGCCAGCTCGCCACCACCAAGTCACCTCTGCCAACTCATCACCACTAAATCACCGCAGGACAATTCCAGATGCCAGCCCACTGGGGGGAATTCCCAATATAAATTCAAAAGGAGATATCCAGATATATGGAGTGTGAAAACACATTTTACATCTTTCATCTTTGCTGCTTCTACAGATAAGACTTATAAGACTATAGAAGGAATCTGATATTTTGTGTCCAAAAGAAACTTGATCTATGAGCAGGTTTGCTTTTACCAAAGGACACACAGCCCTTCGGAAATCTTCATTCTGGTCTATATAGTGGCTGCATAAAACAGCAGATTGCTTGGAGACAGCAAGAATGGAAATACCAGGGATATATTGCTCATGGGCGTTTGGAACAAGCTTTGTCCCCAAAGTTACAGATGGAAACTGCTTTTATTTATAAGGGGTTGCACAGACAATAAAGATTCAGATCCAAAGAAATTTTTGTGACTGGAGAGGATGCTAAAACAAGCCTATAGAGTTAAAATTTGTCCCACCATCAAAGAAATCTATATTTATACAGCTGAAAGGCTCCTTGTATTTGCTATGCAAAAGAACACATGGAGAAAGTAGAAGATGGAAGGAAAACCCGCTAAGATGCTGAATGTCACAAAAGCAGTTTTGAGGTAGTATATATTGGTGAATATATACTATATTAGTGAATATATACTTGGTGAATTGAGTGTTACTACCTGCAGGCTTGATCTCTATTCCATCTTAACAGTGGCCCATTAAAATCTTCTGATCTAGATTCAACACAACTTTTGAAAGAACATGAGACTTAAGAAGCCAGCTTGCATGCCTCAAAACTTTTCTCAATTTCTTCAGCATGTATGCTGTGTTGCAGCTATGCTCTATTAGCAATACTGAAGCTGTTGTCTATGGAGATTTTCAGTCTTCCAGATTATGCTTGTTCCAAAAGGCAACTGGTGTTTCTTCGGGGGGGGGGTGTCTTTAAAAATATTTTGCTTCTCAGAACTGAAGAAGCTTCTTGGAGGAGAAGCAAAATGTTTTTAAATAAAAAAAAAACAAGAGAGTCTTTTTTTCGAAAAGCACCTTTGGGGCTACTGAAGCTGTTCCTTTCTATGTCTTTACTTTTACAGTTTCTATCTGTAGAAATAGACTGATCAAATAGACCATAGTGTGCTAGTTGGGGAATTCTGGGAGTAGACATCCACATAACTTAAAGTTGCCCAGTTTGAAAAACACTGAGATAATGTAGAATACAATTTTCTACTAATCCTTTCTCACTTTGATGGTTTATTAAAATATCACATTAAAAAGTAATTTGTTCCTTGATCCTTGATACATTTTCTAAGGAGGATTTTTTTTAAAAAAAAAATCTGAACCTGTTCCTGGACAATCTAAATCAGGAAAGAGAAATATTGTTTCTGTTTATAAACTACTAAACTATAATTAAATGAGCATGAAACAAATAAATTGTCAAGATACATTGATTTTATTGAAAAAGAAATATACAAAAGCGTTGCAATCCTTTGCATGTAGTTTTATGAAGTCTCCTTTCTTTGCAAAGATATAGAAAGTGAGCAAAATGACCTCAACAGATCCTAGGCAAAAAGGGCTGTAACATTTTTTTAAGTCCTAGAGATGGCTCAGATGGACACCTGCCTATTTCATATTGGTATAAGAAGGGGAGAAAGTGCAGCAAAATCAGATTGAAAAACTCAGTTATTATAGTTACCTTCAATCAAAAGTAGTTCTAGTTTTCTAGATTTCAAGTAATCAAAATCAAAATCCAAAATCTGAGAAGCAAAGTTTAAGGTCCTGTTTCAGGTTCAAGAATTAAGTCCAAAGGTGAAAGTCACAAAGGCAGATCAGACTCATGGCAAGATATGGCGAGTTGTTTAAATAGCTGCTGGCTGGGTGCAGCTTTTCAGGAAGAATTTGGCTGCCTTCTCGCAAGTAGCATCACTGACCTCTATTGTGCCTCCCTGCTCTTGGCCCTGCTTGGGATCCAGGGGAGGGGGCAGTTATTCCTCATACCACAGACTGGATGCAGTTGCAACCCTTCTCTGCCTTCTGCTTCTGGCTGGTCTTCCTGGCTGCATCTGAGTCTCTGTCCTTTCTTTATCAGCCAGATGCTTCTTCAGTCACTCCAGCCTTTCTGATATTTCTGGCGTCTCCTTCTCCTCTTGCCCAGCCCCACCTGGTTGAGTCTTTTGCATGTTCCAGAAGACTCTGGGCCCTGCTCCAAATTTCCTTGCCATCTGAGCCAGCTTCTGAGGCATCCATTACATGTTATTGTTTCTGGTAACTCTTAATGGATTTTTGATGACCAGAACCAAATGTCAAGATTTGTTCTGTTTTAGTCCACACGCAAAGAAGTTTTAATGGCTTTATGGCTAATCCAACTCCTTAATGTTGATTCCCCAGATCCTACTCGCACTCATGGCAAGATCCTATTGAGTCCAGCAAGTTTCACCCTAGCCACAAGGATACCCGTAAAAACCAAAAGGCAAAAGTCCAGAATTCAAGTTCAGTCCAAAGTCCAAGATCTGAATCCAAAAATCCACAACAAGTTCAAAGTCCAAACACAGAACAGTCCAGAGTGAAGAATCCATGATCATAAAGATGAAGAATTCTCATGGCAAGAGAATGGTTGGTTGGTTGGTTATTTCCAACACCCCAACTCCACTCATCCAATTAAAAAGGTGCTTGCCTGTTTAGGTCATCAGGAGGGATGAGCCAGTGGTGAAATCTGAACCAGTTTGCCACCGGTTCACTGGCCACGCATGCATGGTGCACACCAAACACATGCTGTGCATGTGCAATGCATGCCAAATGCACACTGTGTGCACGTGCATATGCAGCACACATCAATGTGAGCTTGATTCACATGCGCAGTGCACATCAAACACACGCTGTGCGCACACATGCACAATATGCATCAAACAGCAGAAACACACGCTGTGCGCGCACATGCACAATATGCACAAACAGCAGAAAAAGGAGGCTTGGGAAAGTAAGTAGAACAGCAAGGGAGGGATCAGCTGTTCTACTTACTTTCCCAAGGGTGGGGGGAACTAGGAATTCCTTTTTTCTAGCTATTTTAAATCATGCGGCACAGCTGATCGCCGGAAATACCAGTTTGGAGGAACCGGTAGTTTTTATCACTACCAGTTCACCTGAACCGGTGTGAACCTGTAACATTTCACCACTGGATGAGACTGTGTCCTCATGGGTAGCCTTGCCAATCTCCTTTGCTCCTGCCTTCTCTCAGCCTGTGCATTTGCAGATCTGGTGGTGGAGGCACTTCCTCCTCATCTCTCCTCATCTCTGCTGACCAGTTACAACTGCATGCCTACTTTGCCTTGCACTTCCAATGGGGTGTCTGAACTTTCCAGCTGCAGTTGCAGCTGCACCTCACCTTTTTCTGGGTTTTCATGCGGTCACTCCTCCAATGACCCTTTTGATGCACTTGGCCCCTCCACTCCTGGTTCAAAGCTCTCAGCAACATCCTGGTGCTCCTCAATGAGTTCTAGTCCTGCCTTAGCCATGAAAGCCATCTGGGTCACCAGGGTCCATCTGGATCACCATGTCTTTCATTTCAACTCATCTTATTGTTGTGGGGAAAACAAGAGGAGAAAGATGTGTGGGATATATTTGCTGATTGGATTTCTTTGCAAATATAATAAAGGCAGAATACAAATAAATAAGTAGTCAGACATATGATAGATTTATTTATTTATTTATTTATTTATTTTATTTATTTATTTTGCCACACAGTATATATAAGCATAAGCATGAAATAACTATACAATATATAAATATATATATAAGTATGAGTATGTAATAACTACATTATTATGTAATAACTACATTATTGCACCTAAGATGGCGCCGACGAAGGCTGCCTCGGTGAAATGCTCTCTAATTGTTTCTTTATTTCTAATTGTTCTCTGTGACTCACTACGGATTTCCTACTCACGAGACCATCTGCTAAAAATTAAGGAACATTTCTTTAAGGAGCAGCTTTCTTTAATCTCACCCCCGCCTGTCTTTACAAACACGGAGGAGATTCTAACACAGGAGGAGGCAATTCCCACGGAGCCATGGATTACTAAAACCAAACGACGGAAATGAAGGAAACGAGGTAAACGATCTGGGATCTTAATCAAGCTAAGAACTCGCACTAAAACTCCTCTGCCTTCAATTTTCCTAACAAATATACGCTCACTTGCAAATAAGATGGATGAAATACTCCTCTTAAACAAATACTATTCTGATTTTCGCAATTCAGCAGTCCTATGCTTCTCTGAAACCTGGTTAAATGAATCAATTGAAAATAGCAGCCTGAACATTCCAGGATTTCAAATTGAACGATCAGACAGGATTCCAGAAACATCTGGTAAAAAGAAAGGAGGAGGCTTATGCCTATATATTAATTCAACCTGGTGTCAAGATTTTAACATAATTTACAAATTCTGTGACAACAATTTAGAGACTCTAATTATCAACTGCAAACCTTACTATTCGCCTCGTGAATTTTCCTCATTTCTTCTAATTGCTGTTTATGTCCCACCACAAGCCTGTGTAAACGAGGCATTACGAACTCTAGCTGACCAAATCATGGAGGCTGAAGCCAAACACCCTGATTCACTGGCCATTGTTTTGGGAGATCTAAACAAGGCAAACTTAAGGAAAGAACTACCAAAATACTTTCAGCATGTCAATTGTCCCACCAGAGGCAAGAATACTCTAGACCACTGCTACACAACACTAAAAGATGCCTATCGGTCTTTACCACGTGCAGCTGTAGGACACTCTGATCATTGCATGATTCACCTTGTACCTGCTTACAGGCAAAGACTTAAAGCCATAAAACCAATAATTAAATCAGTGAAAACCTGGACGGAGGAATCAGAATTAAAGCTACAGGCATGTTTTGACTGCACTGATTGGAATATTTTAAAGATACCTCTGCAGACCTGGATGAACTCACAGATACTGTAACATCATATGTCAGCTTCTGTGAAGACCTATGTGTACCTACAAGGAACTTGCGAATACACAGTAGTAACAAACCTTGGTTTACACCTAAACTTAAGCAGCTACGACATTCCAAAGAGGAAGCCTACAGAAAAGGTGATAAAATGCTGTACAATCAGGCCAGAAATGCACTAACAAGGGAGATAAGAGCAGCAAAAGAAGCTACTCTGAAAAGCTAAAGAATCAATTTTCAGCAAATGAACCAGCAAACATGTGGAAAACTCTTAAAAATATCACCGGCTATGGCAAACCTCCTTCCCAGGCTGAAGGTAATCAACAACTGGCAGATGACCTGAATGAGTTTTACTGCAGGTTTGAAAGGAAACTACAGCCACCTATCTCCACAACCCCCATCTCAGACACACCAACAACAGCCAAGCCTCCTACAACTGACCCCATTTCATTGGGTTCACAACCCCTAGTGATCACAGAAAAGGAAGTGCAGGACCTATTTCACAGACAAAAGCCAGGAAAAGCTCCAGGCCCAGACAAGATAACTCCTTCTTGCTTAAAAGTCTGTGCTGACCAATTGGCCTCCATCTTCACCCATATTTTCAATAAATCACTAGAGATGTGCTATGTTCCTTCTTGCTTCAAACGCTCTACCATCATCCCAGTGCCGAAGAAGCCCACCATCAAGGAACTGAATGACTACAGACCAGTTGCTCTAACATCTGTAGTCATGAAAACCTTTGAAAGGCTAGTGCTTTCCTACCTGAAAACCATCACGAATCCGCTCTTAGACCCCTTGCAATTTGCATACCGAGCAAATAGATCAACAGATGATGCTGTTAATATGGCTCTGCACTACATCCTACAACATCTTGAGTCTCCAAAGACCTATGCAAGGGTCCTTTTTGTAGACTTTAGTTCAGCATTCAATACCATCATTCCAGACATTCTTCTAACTAAGCTAAACCAGCTACAGGTACGGAACAGACTTGTAAGTGGATCACAAGCTTCCTAACAAACAGGAAGCAGCAGGTGAAGCTAAGCAAGATCACATCAAATACCTGTACAATTAGCACAGGGCCCCCCCAAGGCTGTGTGCTCTCCCCACTTCTCTTCTCTCTGTATACCAATGACTGCATCTCCAATGATCCATTTGTTAAGCTACTGAAGTTCGCAGATGACACAACAGTGATTGGTCTCATTCGAGACAATGACGAATCCGCATATAGACGAGAGGTCGAACGACTAGCCTTGTGGTGCAACCAAAACAATCTGGAACTGAACACACTCAAAACCGTAGAAATGGTGGTAGACTTTAGGAAAAACCCTTCCATAGTTCCACCTCTCACAATACTTGACAACACAGTATCAACAGTAGAAACCTTCAAATTTCTGGGTTCTATCATATCGCAAGATCTCAAATGGACAGCTAACATCAAAAACATCATTAAACAAGGACAACAAAGAATGTTCTTTCTGCGCCAACTCAGTAAGCTCAAACTGCCCAAGGAGCTGCTGATCCAATTCTACAGAGGAATTATTGAGTCTGTCATTTGCACCTCTATAACTGTCTGGTTCGGTTCTGCAACCCAACAAGAAAAACACAGACTTCAGAGGATAATTAGAACTGCAGAAAAAATAATTGCTACCAACTTGCCTTCCATTGAGGACCTGTATACTGCACGAATCAAGAAGAGGGCCGTGAAAATATTTGCAGATCCCTCGCATCCTGGACATAAACTGTTTCAACTCCTACCCTCAAAACGACGCTATAGAGCACTGCACACCAGAACAACTAGACACAAGAACAGTTTTTTCCCGAAGGCCATCACTCTGCTAAACAAATAATTCCCTCAACACTGTCAGACTATTTACTGAATCTGCACTACTATTAATCGTTTCATAGTTCCCATCACCAATCTCTTTCCACTTATGACTGTATGACTATAACTTGTTGCTGGCAATCCTTATGATTTATATTGATATATTGATCATCAATTGTGTTGTAAATGTTGTACCTTGATGAACGTATCTTTTCTTTTATGTACACTGAGAGCATATGCACCAAGACAAATTCCTTGTGTGTCCAATCACACTTGGCCAATAAAATTCTATTCTATTCTATTCTATTAATTGGATATAATGAAAGGAAACAATAGGACAGGAACGGTAGGCATGTTTGTGCTCTTGTGCCCTTGCAGACCTCTTAGGAATGGGGTGAGGTCAATAGTAGACAGTTTTTGATTGAAGCTTTGGGGATTTTGAGAAGAGACCACAGAGTCAGATAGTGTATTCCAAGTATTAACAACTCTGTTACTGAAGTCATATTTTCTGCAATCAAGATTGGAACGGTTAACATTAAACTTAAATCTATTGTTTGCTCGTGTATTGTTGCAATTGAAGCTGAAGTAGTCTTTGACGGGAAGGACATTGTAATAGATGATTCTATGAGTTAAATTCAGGTCATGTCGAAGGCGGCGTAGTTCTAAATTTTCTAAACCCAGGATTTCAAGTCTGGTGGCATAAGGTATTTTGCTGTATTCAGAGGAGTGGAGAACTCTTCTTGTAAAATATTTCTGGACTCGTTCAATTGTATTGATGTCAGAAATGTGGTATGGGTTCCAGACAGTCGAGCTGTATTCAAGAATTGGTCTAGCAAATGTTTTATAAGCTCCGGTAAGTAGTGTAGTGTTTTTGGAGAAGAAGCTATGCAAGATTAGGTTTACAACTCTTAAAGCCTTTTTTGCGATGTAGTTGTAATGGGCTTTGGCACTTAGATCATTTGATATGAAAACTCCAAGGTCTTTAACAGGGTGGGGGTCATCTGTAAGGTAATGTCCATCAAGTTTGTACTTAGTATTTAGGTTCTTTTTTCCAATAAGTAAGACTGAGCATTTGCTGGTTGAGATTTGGAGTTGCCAAGTTTTAAACTATTCAGATACAAAGTCAACGTCTTTTTAAAGGGTAGCTGTATTGTTGGTGGTGTTAAATAGTTTGACATCGTCAGCAAAGAGAACACAATTATTTGTAATATGGTCACAGAGATCATTAATGTGTAATACGAAGAGTGTTGGTTCAAGAACGCTGCCTTGGGAAACGCAAATCCTGTTCCTGTCACTTTTGATAGGAACAGGATTTGATAGAGCATTGCTAATTTTGACCACTTGTCTGTTTGACAGGAAAAAGATGATAGATAGATAGATAGATAGATAGATAGATAGATAGATAGATAGATAGACAGACAGACAGACAGACAGACAGACAGACAGACAGACAGACATTTATTTATTTATTTTAACAATGCCTACCTTTATATTTTACTTGTATTGTTCTAACACTTGCTAGGGTATATGTTGTTTTGTTGATGAGCTGCATGATGATAACCCATGACAATGGGTTAATCAAAGTCTGGCTTGCCTGAATTGTCACTGTATCTTGCATTTATAAAATTAAATATTTACATGATACCAGAAAGGTTTCTTATGCTTTGCAGTCTCATAAAAACTGATTTGATGAGATTACAGTACTAAATATTTATAGTGCTTCTCACTCCCTCACTCAATCTTCATGTGAACTTGTCTGAGATATTTTCTTAAAATTATTTTATTGACCCAAGTTTAAGCCCCTTTTACCTGACCAATGCCTTGGCAGTGGCTTTTATTCCTGGAATCAAGGTAATTCCCTATGCCATGCATACATGCCTTTGCTGGACTTCTTTCATAATTGTATAATGGTTTTCTACAATACATTACTAATCAAAACCCCTGGATTCTTGTGTGCCTATTTATCTGGTTTCAATCCTGGAGAAAAGCCTGAAAAGCCTCTGTAGGAACAACATGGTAGAACTGTCCCTACTTCTTTGCCACACATGAACACGGGTGCATCAAATGTGGAATTTAATAAAAATGGCCTTTAGAATATGCCATTTAAATAAAGACAAATAAAAACCTCCGAATTACTATAATTGTCTTACCAAGATATACAGGTAGTCCTCAACTTACAAAAGTTCATTTAGTGACCATTCAAAGTTAAAATGGCACTAAAATAAGTAACTTAGGGTCATTTCTCACACTTATGACCTTTGCAGCATCTCTATGTCAGATGATTTACATTCGGATGCTTGACAACTGACTCACATTTATGATGGTTGCAATATCTCAGAGTTATGTGATCCCCTTTTGTAACCTTCTGTCAAGTGAAATCAATGGAAGTCAATGGGGGAACCATTTCACTTATAGGGGCCTCTGGTGGCTCAGACTGCTAAGACAGTCTGTTATTAACACAGCTGCTTGCAATTACTGCAAGTTCAAGTCCCAAGGTTGACTCAGCTTTCCATCCTTTATAAGGTAGGTAAAATGAGGACCCAGATTGTTGGGGAGCAATAAGTTGACTTTGTATATAATATACAAATGGATGAAGACTATTGCTTAACACAGTGTAAGCTGCCCTGAGTCTTCGGAGAAGGGCGGGATATAAATGCAAAAAAAATTATAAAAAATTAAGAACTGTAGAGATTCACTTAACAAATGTGGCGAGAAAAGTCGTAAAACAGGGCAAATTCACTTAACAAAATTCTCACTTAACAACATAAATTTTGGGCTCAATTGTGGTTGTAAGTTGAGGACTACTTTAATGATTCTATAGATAATTATGAATTGGAAACTAAACTAGGAACAGAAGAACCTGTTTTTTACTGAATCAAAGTACTAATCCTTTTAATATTGAAATACTGACTGGCAATAGCTATCTGGTTTCAGGGATTTTTTTTTAACCATCCTCCAAGACTGGCTGAATACCTTCTGAATGCACAATCCAAATTTCTAAGTATTTTTTAATTTGCATGCAACAACTTTAAAAATGCATTTAGATCATAAAAGACAACTGTATAATTTCTTACTAAAGGATAAATAGATGACTTTCATAAAAGACGTTTGTCCAAAATAAAATGATGCAAGAGGAGAGACAACTTCTTTACTGAGATCAGAATAGTATCAACCTAAATTTATCATGTATAAAGGATTAGAATAGGTAACAACATACAATGGTCCAGCAATCTTTGATGTCTTGATTTCATACTCAACCTTTTTTGGCATTTTTAATTTCTGAAATGTAATATTTCATTAATTGTGTATCATAATGCAATATTACATTACTGTTTTGTTTTCCTTTAAGACATTAAATTAGTAGGAGTGTTGTTTATGCAGTACACACAAAAGGTACACCACATAAGATTAATACAAGTGTGTGTGTGTGTATCAAAATTATTTCATTCATTTTCTTCCAATATTAGAACAAATTTAGTTTATCTATTACTTTTTATTTTATTGTCCAATTTTATTTCTGCAGTATGATTTTTGGTCCAGAAAATGTTGTGCAGCCAGTCTTAATATATGAATTATGTTTTGAGCTAATTTAATTTATTATTTTTGAAATTAATGCTCATTAATTTCAGGTGATAGATAGGTAGGTAGGTAGGTAGGTAGGTAGGTAGGTAGGTAGGTAGGTAGGTAGATAGATAGATAGATAGATAGATAGATAGATAGATAGATAGAAAGAAGACAGGCAGGCAGAAAGAGAAAGAAGAAAGAAAGAAAAGAAAAAAGAAAGAAAGAGAAAGGAAGGAAGGAAGGAAGGAAGGAAGGAAAGAAGAAAGAAAGAAAGAAAGGCTCATAGGCTGAGAGTGTAACTTACACAGTGTAATTTTACTACAATAGAATCTCATCATCCAGCTGGTTTTATGCCTAAGGCAGGATTTCAACTATTAAATAACAGACTGGCTTGCATATTCGTATATAAGTATGTATACATACTTACAAAAATACACATCCATGAACATATACACATACATACTGTTCATAAGATTTTATAACTCTTTATGTTTCTTTTTGACTATTCTGAATCCTGAAATATGTGAAAAAAGGGACACTTTTAAGAAAAATAAGCATTTGCACATTGTTGGAGGCCATTAAGAATTTATCATTTAGTGGATGGCTATGTTGTGAAAAAGAACTAGTTTAGTTTAGTAGTTACTGGGTCAGAAACATGGAAACTATCATTTCTAATACCTGCTTCCTTAATTTTGAAGCTAACTGGGTGGCCCTGGGCAAGTCACTTTCTCTCAGCCTCGGAATAGGACTTCCAAATTCTTGCCAAGAAAACTGCAGGATCTTGTCCATCCAGAAGTCTGCACTGAAGAAAAAAAAATTCTGAAAGAAAAATTGTTCATCTTTTGAGAATATTGCCATGATCTAAAACTGATGCAGGTAATCTCTGATCAACACTACAAAGTCTTTAGTACCTTCTTATAGAATCATGACTGCCCTCTCCCGCCCCCAAATGTAATGGGAATGAATGAGATATGCTATTTGTTGGATTTCTAATAAATTCAATGTATCTCAAAAGGAGTTCTTTTGAAAAAGCACACTAAAATGAAAATTAAGGGTGAGGAAAAAGATGGTTTTGAAATTCCTGGTCCCGCACCCTCTAATGACATCATTATGTCCATACCTGCACCCTACAGCCCCAAATGTGTGTGTGTGTGTGTGTGTGTGTTTGTGTGAAATCATAAAAAAATGATATCCTGCAGCTACACAAAAGTTGACTGCTATGCGCCTTGAAGAAGAAATATCCTCTCCCTTTCTTTTAATGGAAAGAGAGGCATAGCTCAGACTTGCATTCTTTTTCTTTTTCTTTTGGAGTTCAAAGAAGGGCATGAACTTGCTGGAGAAATATTGCTTTGTGTCAGCTCCCTTCTCAGTGACATTTTCCCGTGGAAAGAATTTTATAGTGAAAATCTCTAGTTAGCAGCCCATAGTCTTTCTTTCTCTTCCTTAAAAAAAAAAATCTATACTAATAATTTTGAAAACATTGCTCTGTTGGACACAGCTGACCAGTAACTCAGCTTTATGGTATCATAACAGAAAATTGAGTGGGGATTGCATGCTCAGTGCACTGCCATTGTTCACCAAGCATAGATCAGCTCCTTAACTGCTTGCTAAACAGTAAACTCAAGCAAACACTTTTTCTTCCTTTCTACTTGGATTCTTGTTAAGCTTCATCCATTATTAGTTAATGTCTGTCAGGGTGTAACCACTGATAAAAAAACTAAAGCAGATGCAGGCATTCCATTTTTAACATGTTCCTATCCATCAAGACATTCCTCTCTGCTGTTTTCTTCATTGAGCAATATGGTAGCATTTAAAGAAATAGGATACCCTCAAAGCAGGGGTGAAATGCTCCCGGTTCGGACCGACTTGCGCAATCCGGTAGCGATGGCGGTGGCTGGTTAGGAGGACCAGTAGCAAAAATCCCTGGCTCCACCCCCCTGCCTCTGCTGAGTCACACCATCAGCAGAGGTTGTGGTTGTTTTTTTTACTTTTAAAAGCAGGTTTTTCTTCAGCCGAAAACATGCCTTTAAAAGTAAAAGAAGCCTTTGAGGATTCCGCCCCTCAGCTGAGATCGGCAGAGCCTTAAAACTTTAAAAAAAAATTTTTAAAGGTTTCTCTGGCGATCTCACCTGAGTTCCTCATCAGCAGAACCTTAAAAAACATGTTTTCTACAAGTAAACTAGAGATTCTAAGGCACTTACCTGATTACCTATCAAACGCATAGCTTTTTTCCCAGCCCGAAAGCAGTTTCACTTTCAGCACCAGACAGAATCAATTGCTTAGCTAATCTATTTCCTCAGTGAGCAACTAATACTGGCTGGTTTTGCTGGCTGAGGAACTCTGGAAATTGAAGTCCACAAACCTTAGTTACTAAGGTTGGGGACCCCTGATTTAAAAATATAAATAAAATAAAATAATAAAATAAAATATTTGTGCAGCTTTCTGAGATTTGGTGTGTTTCTGTAGTGTTCACTGTAACTACACAAACACACAAAATATCACAAAGCTGTATATGGCATTTTGTGTGTGTGTGTGTGTGTGTCAGTTGTGTTGTGTATGTGTAAAGTGTGAAAGTTGGTTTTTGAGCTTTTTGTGGCAGTGGGAAGTGTGAAGGGCAGCTGCTTTTACATTGTGTGTGAGTCAGTTGTGTTGTGTGTGTGTAAAGTGTGAAAGTTGGTTTTTGGTACCTCTTATTGTTTTTTATACTTTATTTATTATTTTATTATTTATTGTTATTGGCCACGCCCACCAAGCCATCTGGCCACCAAGCCACGCCCACCAATAAAGCCACGCCCACAGAACCGGTAGGGAAAATTTTTAGATTTCAGCCCTGCCTCAAAGTAGAAAACACATTTTTTTGAACCTGAAACAAATCGTTTCGGGGTTTTGCTGAGCCATTCCAAGAAGGCTGAGGTTTGCCAGAATTAAACCCAATTGGGATGAGTTCCAATTGATGAGATTGCCAGCTTAATAAAGTGCTTAAAGTATCAAGCTCACCTTGTTAGGATTGAGAGAAAAAGACTGGTTCAAGGTCACCCAGTTGGCTGGGTGCCTAAAAAATTAGCTTCTCTTTGGTTTCTGGCCTGATACCTTAACCACTACACCACAAACACACCTGCTCACAAACAGGTTCTCATCTCACTTTTAATATGGGGATCTAAGAAAGGTATACAACTTTGGTGATGGGCACCTTGATTATGCAATAAATCAAAAACTTCCATTAATTCTAAATATTTGTATCCTTCTTCATCTAACTAACTGTATTCTTTTTATTTTTGGGAATCTGTCTTCTCTTATAATCTTGCTTCGTTTAATTGCCAAGCTAGCATATTTTTCCAGGCCAAATTTCATTTCTCTTTCTTTATTATAGCTATAAAGGTGAAATTTGCAGCCGAAGATTGATTAGACAACAGAAACTTTTAGGCCACTGAATATATTTCAAAAGCATTTTATGGGCACGTGAACAAAATGTTTGTCACAGCAGCCATGTAATCTCAAAAGCCAGAAGTTAAACTAGTTAGGCTGCTACCCACCAACCTTTTTGGCTCTCCAGAATGTTCCAGCTCCTCAGTATACCTGTTTTTTTTCTGGTCAGGCTTTCAATTAAAGCAGTAACTCACCATTTTATTTACTAAGATTACCTCTGGAGCTTTGCAAGACTACATCCAGAGGTATTGCTGGAAAAAATAGATTTATGCTTGAGCCTATGGCTTTATTTTATGGCATTGCCAGTTTCCTGTTTTAATTTAATCTTGATTTGTCAAGCCACAAAGGGCATTTGGGGTTGATAAAATTCTACTCAAGTGTCAAACCTTAGGGCTCTGTGTGAACTGAAAGTGATGTTCCTCAAGGACAAATCTCACAAGGTTCCTTTTAAGAAAGATTTATTCAGCAATGATAATACAGTGCAACAACTTCAGCATTTGCACTATTTTTAGCTTTAAATCATGTATGTTAGAATGGAAATGTAGCATTGGAGATCTGTCTCTCTTCTGATAAAGTTGGAATCTACGGCTGAGGGTTGTTTATAAAACAGTCTTAATCAGTCTGAGAATCAATCCTTAAGTAGGGTTATAACTGGGCTGCAAAATCCAGACCACATTAGAGAGAAGCAAATATTTAGACTCTGCTGTATCTTTATATTGTCCTCAAGTAGTCAACCGGATGTTTACAGCTCAGATAAATCGCATACAACAATAACAACAACAACATAATTGGAAGGGACCTTAGAGGTCTTCTAGTCCAACCCCCTGCCTAGGCAGGAACCCTTATATGCTAACTCTAGATATAGCATTGCTTTTTGAATTATTGTATCTTTATTGGATAATGTATTTAATATATTTTCTTCCATGACTTATTAGCTGTATTGTGTTTGTTACTGATCCCTGTTTTTTCCCCTAATTTTTTTAAAAGTCTGTAATCTGTTCTTCATTTCTTAGTTTTCTTTGCAAGTGGATTATATGTTAATTAAATAAATACTCTATGCTACATTTGGTACATCACATAATTAGATATAGATATAGATATAAATTCTGTATAAATTCTGTTCAACCTTTATAGCTCTAAGAATTGCTAATTCTCTAGTCTGGAAAATTCTGGGATTACAAATTGACATAATTGCCAAGTTTGGGAAACACTGGTCTTTTATGAAGATTTGAATATGAATTGCTTTCCTGACAATTTTCATCTTGAACTATATTTAAAACCCTTTCAGACAGTAATAATATTTGCCAGAATAAACATCTTGTCACCTTCCAGAGGCTTTGAACTACAACATCCACTGTGTCTAATGCACTTCAGTCAATTGATGTTCAAAACTAATTGAGAGTGCCAGATTTCTCAATTTTACTCCATGCATTTCTAACTTCTAAAGAAATTGAATTCATGGGGTTTACCAAATAGATTTGTACAAGATTGCTGATTTAAATTAGAATCTTCTATGTTATTATTTAATGTTTCATCTTCTTGCCAGGCAAAGGTGCTTTTTCAAAGGGCAACTGGACTTTTCTTCCTTGTGGAAGACGTTTTGATTGTCATTCAAGAAGCTTATTCAGTTCTGACTAAACATTCAGTCAGAAGAACTAAGAAGTTTCTTGGATAAGAAGTGAGGAGGGCGGGAGTCCAGTTTTGAAAAAGTACCTTTGAGACAATCATGACCTGGATGACTAAGAATCTCCATAGATATTCTTGCCAGGCAGTTTCTTTACAATCCTCAGACTCTATTTAACTCTCCAAAGTTGTTTTAAAACTGCAGATTTATTTGATGTAGATAAGGAATTTAGGACACTTAACTAGCTCCTTGAATACCAGCTCCTTGATTAGCAAGCTATTAATTCTTAGCTGCTTTGCTGATCTGGCAGATAATTGCTGTCCTGGGTTCATTCTGGATGTTTTTTATTTATTTATTTAGCTTCCTATCCTTTCCCGCTGGCATTCTATTCCTACAGGCAGATGGTATCCCTTTGCATATTAAAATTCTGATTGTTTTTGTAAAATTACTATCCTGACATTGATATTCCCCATTAGCAGTCTTGCATTTTTAAATTGGAACTTTTCCAAACTATTTTTTAAAAAAATCAAAAGTACTACTGTCTTTGCTATCTATACAGGCTATCACAGACCCAGCATCTGAAAGGTAATGAATTATCTCCATATAATGAATTCAAGATTAACCTTCTTTTATCTGATGTTGGGTTATTTTACTATCAAGAAGGATGTACAGGTAGTCCTTGACTTATGATTGTAATTGAGCCTGGAATTATGGTTGTAAGTCAAGACATCCATGTGACCGGAAGTAATTTTCTGACCTTTTTCATAGTAGTCATTAAAAAATGCCAGTTGTTAAGCAAAACCCATTCATTTGAATTCTGTTTTTTGCTGGAAAAAAACATAGCGATTCATGTCATGTACTGAACTACCAAACATACAATCATGTGATGAGGGAGGTGGGTGAAACAACCATTTTATGATGGCCAGGTGTGTTTTACAAGCTATGAAGACCCATTCTGTGGCTGTCATAACTATGAATGGTATAAAAGAACCAGTTATTAAGTGAATACTAACCATATGCTTCATAAAGGGGATTCTTTTTCAAATAATAATTTATTTATTATTGTTATTTACTATGAATGATTCGATGCTATTGTAACCATGCAACTCGAAATGGCTTAGAATATGTATATATATAATTCATTACAATAGATAAAAGTGATCACATTTATCAGATAACATCCTTGTCTCAGTTTCCAAATAAACTTGAAAAGCCATCTTTGAACGTGTTTCTGTATTCTAGGAGCTTCACCAAAATCCACAATAAGGCAATAAGTTCATTTCCTTACCATCCAATCCTATATATATAAAGAAATATATTTTGTTTTTTAAAAATTTGTATATTTTCAAACCTTTTCAGTTGTGAGTAATTTTACTTTTTCACGTGTAGAAGTTTGTTTTGTTTTATTCCTTGAATTACTAAGACTAGACAGTAAAGTTTACATCTTTCATTTATTTGCAAAACCAGATCATTTTCTATACATACAAAAGAGTATACAGCAGAGCATTTATTTTTAGGGTTCAGAAGTTATCATGTCACAATAAATTGATTGAATACTCTTTTCCATCTCTCTAACCCCCAGTGAAATGGGACCAGAGAGAGGCTTGTCATTTTTTTCCTCCAAAAAAAATCTATTTTTCCATCTAATGATAAAAAAAAAGCCAACTATGGTTAAAATGGTGGGTTTGGAAGTAGAGTCCTTGCCTTCTCACCTCGCTGACCCTGAATTCAAGCCCTTTCGTGCCCTAAACAAAATGAGTTTGAAGATCCTCCTTCAGGTTCCATTAAACCACTGATTCATGTCAAAAAAGAGCTAGAAGTAATTCAACAACTCTTGGAACTGTGGTGGGTCATTTTCACGCTGGAAGATGCCCAAGGCTATGCTTGCATAAGCTCTGAGTGAATCAGTTTGACCTGGCTGACATGGCAATGCTGCAGAAGGAAAAAGTAAACCTAGAATAATAAAGTCTTTGGAAAGGGTGAGTAAAGGCCCTGGTCATGTATCACCACCCTGAATTTTTCGCTTCAGAAGATAGTCTCTCTCAACTATTTCTTCTGTATCTGATTATATGGACTACATAAATGGGTCACTTTAGGAGCATCTTCATTTCTGATGAATGCAAATAATTCTGTCTGGATTATTTTGGTGCCTCTAAGAGAGAGGAAAATTCCCAGAAAGAAGGAGTTTATTAGGACAAGGCTGCCATGCAAAGGAAGGCAGAGATAATCCTTGATTTATGACTACAATTGAGCCAAAAATTTTGCTTGCTAAGCAAGAGCGTTGTTGAGTGAGTTTCACCACATTTTACTCAATCCATGACCTCTCCTGGCTCTAACAGTCATGTGCAAGCTAGGGAAGAACATCTGAAAGGGTGTGTAATGTTCTAAATGTACAGAAGTTATAGTTATATGTGTGGCAGAAAGTGGTTTCTGGGTGTGTTTTTCCACATTTAGTAAGTGAGGTTGAATGTATACAGTTTTAGAAGAGCTGTATGTGTGTGTGTGTGTATGTGTGTGTGTGTGTGTGTACATACACATACAGTATATATAATAGATAATGTATATAGAATGCCTATACACATTCTATACTATGTAATATGTATGTACACATATGGGATATATACATAGGATTAAATAATATGCTTTTTAATTTCTCTTAATGTTTATATATTGGATTTTACTTGGCTGTACACCGCCCTGAGTCCTTCGGGAGAAGGGCGGTATAAAAATTGAAATAAATAAAATAAAATAAATAAATAAAATAAATAGTATATTTTGGATGTTAAGTAGTAATAAATAAATAGACAAGGAAATTGTATCTCATTGAGGCCTTTGAGGCAAGAGTGGCCAGACACTTTAACCCTACCCTAACGCTAACCCTTGACCTGTCTGACGTCAAGTTGGCCTCGCCCACTCAGTCACATGGCCACAAAGCAATGCCCACCATCACATGACCAAAAATTTCACCCAAAATTTGGAACCTACCACTGAGCTATAAGGTCAATGTCTCCCAGAACAAACAACCAAACATAACAGATATATATAAAAAAGAAATAGTTCAGGAAGTTGCTGTCAAAAACTGCCCTTGGCTTCCACTAAAAAATATAATGAAAATCTAAAGATGCATAATCTGAGAATCTTTCTATGATTTATTCATGTTTGAATGTTTTGTCCATTAATTGCAGTTAGATTGCCTATGAATGATGAGCAATACTGATCATTTTAATAAACATTTGTACTTCAAAGTTTCTACATCAATTTCTATATGCGATGGTTCAGTCACATATAGCAACTTCCCTACATATTTAAATTATAAATGATTCTAACAGCCCATAGGCAATGTTCCAGGGGCCACACTGTTAGTAATATTCTCCTCACTTCCCACTCCATTGATCACAAAAGATGGAACTTTTCAAGGTCTGGAAATAATAATCTTAGAAAAACCTTGAGTTTACATTTTTGCCTTAATCATGGTTGTACATTAAAAAATTCCAAGATAATTCAGTGTTTGCTTAATGTACAAATGCTTTCAAAACAATTATTCTATCCAAAATGGCAAGCATCTTCTGTCTGGGAATTCAGAAACTCATATTCTACTCTTAATTCAAGTCGAATTAATCAGGTATGTAACAGGTTTCATCTGGTTTAGTAGAATGAGATTAGAGTGCAGTAGTGATAATCCTTACTTAACAACAATAACTGGGGTCAGAATTTCCATTGCTAAATGATGCAATAATAAAGTACAATTCACTTGTATCTATAATTTAGCGATGGCAATTCCAATAGACCCCATTTCAATAATTAAGTGAGGTTGAGGAACACAGGAAGTAAAGACCTTACATGACTGTGATTTACAATTTCCTGCCAACTAACTACAAGTACAGTCAATGGGGAAGTTGGCTGGCTGACAGTTGCCAGTCTTGCTTGCAAGCAGGCTGGAGGGCAAGTGAGTATCACATAGCGGTGTGTGTGTGTGTGTGTGTGTGTGTGTGTGTGTACACAGGGGAGAGGTCAAATGGGGAATAAGTTTAGAATCTCTGTATAGCCAGAGGAGGATGAAGTTCAACTTTTCTTGAATGCCATTGAATCTTATCTAATCCAACCCACATGCAAACCATTAGTAAGAGAAAATTCCTGTGCTAGATAGCCTTGAGCAATAAAGCAGTAAACTGGAACATTTATCTATGGATCTTATTGTTCACACCTGCCTGGAGCTTCCTTTTCACTGTGCTGAAGCTTTAGCTGTTTCTTACTTAGTATGAAAGTAACATATTTTTCAAAGTATAAGACACACCTTTTTCCAACCAAAAAAGAGGGTGAAAATCTGGATGTGTCTTATATTCAGAATGTAGCCCTGCCTAGCTTCTCAAAGGGAGGTTTCAGAGGCTGAAAAAAGCACCAGAAATGAAGCTTCAGAAAAGAAGCCCCCAAACAGAGCTTCAGAAAAAAAAAATCCCCACACAGAGCTTCAGAGGCTTTTTTGCTGAAAGGCTTTCAGAGGCAGAAAAAAAAAGTTTTTTCTGAAATAGAGTTTCAAAAGTTTCAGAGGCAGAAAAAAAAAGCAAAAAAAAAAAAAAAAGAGCTAGGCACAGAGCTCACAAAATTCACTGTTGCTAAAATTAACCTCTGGGAATAGCTGATTGGGGGTATTCCCGGCGGCCGATCCACCTGCCAATAAGCTTTTTTCTCATTTTCCTCCCCCAAAACTAAAGTGCATCTTATACTCCGGTGTTTTTTATACTCTGAAAAATATGGTAGGTCTTTTTTGCATTCATAGTTCCATCATACATTTCATATATATATCTAGACCCGTTCCAGTCTGACTTCCGACCCGGTTACAGCACGGAGACGGCTTTGGTCGCGTTGGTGGATGACCTCTGGAGGGATAGGGACAGGGGTTGCTCCTCTGCCTTGGTCCTATTAGATCTCTCAGCTGCTTTTGATACCATCGACCATGGTATCCTGCTGCGCCTGTTGGAGGGATTGGGAGTGGGAGGCACCGTTTATCGGTGGTTCTCCTCCTATCTCTCCGACCGGTCACAGACGGTGTTGACAGGGGGGCAGAGGTCGTCCGTGAGGCGCCTCACTTGTGGGGTGCCTCAGGGGTCGATTCTCTCGCCTACCCTGTTCAACATCTATATGAAGCCGCTGGGCGAGGTCATCAGTGGTTTCGGGGTGAGTTATCATCTGTACGCTGATGACACTCAGCTGTACTTTTCCACCCCGGACCACCCCAACGAAGCGGTCGAAGTGCTGTCCCGGTGCCTGGAAGCTGTACGGGTCTGGATGGGGAGAAACAGACTCAAGCTCAATCCCTCCAAGACGGAGTGGCTGTGGATGCCGGCACCCCGGTACAGTCAGCTGCATCTGCAGCTGACTGTTGGGGGCGAGTTAGTGGCCCCAAAGGAGGTGGTTCGCAACTTGGGCGTCCTCCTGGATGGACGGCTGTCCTTTGATGAACATCTGGGGGCCGTCTCCAGGAGGGCCTTCTACCAAGTTCGCTTGGTTCGCCAGTTGCGTCCCTTCCTTGACCGGGATGCCTTATGCACAGTCACCCACGCTCTGGTTACGTCTTGGTTGGATTACTGCAATGCTTTCTACATGGGGCTGCCCTTGAGGTGTACCCGGAGGCTGCAGTTAGTCCAGAATGCGGCTGCATGAGTAGTAACGGGAGCCGCTCGCGGCTCCCACGTAACATCACTGCTCCGTAGTCTGCACTGGCTTCCTGTGGTCTTTCGGGTGCGCTTCAAGATTTTGGTTACCACCTTTAAAGCGCTCCATGGCTTAGGACCCGGGTACTTACGAGACCGCCTGCTGTTACCTTATGCCTCCCACCGACCCGTACGCTCTCACAGAGAGGGTCTCCTCAGGGAGCCGTCCGCCAAATAGTGTCGGCTGGCGACCCCCAGGAGTAGGGCCTTCTCTGTGGGAGCATCAACGCTCTGGAATGAACTTCCCCCTGGCCTACGTCAAGTACCTGATCTTCGGACCTTCCGTCGTGAGCTAAAAACACACTTATTTATTCAAGCGGGACTGGCATAATAGTTTTGATTTTAAATTGGGGTTTTATTAATATTTTTAAATTTTAAAATTTAAATTTAAATTTTTAAATTATCAGCCTTTGTAATTTGCTATGTTTTTAATTGTTGGTTTTAATTGTATATATCTTGTTTCTTATCTTTGGCTGTACACCGCCCTGAGTCCTTTGGGAGAAGGGCGGTATAAAAATTTGATAAATAAATAAATAAATAAATATTCTCTCTCACTATGTCTGCGATTGCAGTAGCATTCCCTCAATAACAGATACTCTTGTCCATGTATGGGTTGGACAAGAGTATCTGTTATTGAGGGAATGCTACTGAAGCTACTGTTGCAGTAGCTTACTTATTGTCAGATTGTCTTTATTCAACAACATCTGGCCTAAATCTGTTTAACCCTGGTGCTGTCCAAACTCCGCCCCTCCATGTCTCCCTCCCTTCTTTCCTCTCTCTCTCTCTCTCTCTGTCTCTCTCTCTCTGTCTCTCTGTCTCTTTTTTTTCCCCCTCCCAAATTAGTTTATTAAGACCTGGCACAACTCTTAGGTTGTGTGACTCTCAGGTCTGACATAAATTGAAGCATTATGGGGTGTATGCACGCGTGTATTAGATTTGGAAAATTGCTTTTTTGATTCAATTGATTGTGTTCCTCTTTTGGATAAACTAAAAATTAATATTGCAAACTTTTATAAATTATCATGATTATCTGCTTTATGAATGCATGATGTGAATATGAGTTGATTTACTCATCATTTTCTGATGGGGAAATTAATTTACATCATCACTTGATGCATTGATTTTGAGCAACAATAGGCCATTTTTTAGTGGACAAGATGTTCATGCGTAACATTTGTGGGAACCTGCTGTAGGTAAATCAATGATTTAAAAAGTGGACAGAGAGGCATCACATACTGTATATACATAAGACATCTTTCCCAAATGGTTTTTTGCAACAGTTGAGAGCCTCTGGAGATGTCGCAGTAGCCACAGAAATGAAAGAAGGGATTTTTCAAGTACTATTGCTGCAAATTGCCATTCCTGATTCTGAAGACATTTTCTTCCAATCTCATGCTGCTAAATGCTCTTAATATAAAATCTCCAAAGAGTTCTGCCCAAAGCTGAGTACATGGGGAGCATGCCATTTCCAAACTACATTTCTACTGGCATCAGCAGAGCTGCTTTTAGCTGAATAGTATGGCACATTGTTATTGGTTTTTTGTTTTTTTTAACCTTCTGTTTTTGGTTTCTATCTACATAATTTAACTCTTAGTCCAGAAATTGTGATTATGGAAACTGAGATGGCTTCAGTTCTCCTAAAAGTGCAGGCATTTTCCATCTGAGTTTAATTGTAGAATCCAGAGACAATTTTAGTCTAGGGTAAAAAAACAGAGCATACTTTTTTTAAAAAAATATTGCTACTTAATTGATGATCCAGGCCCCATTATACCTTGCTGAACAACTTGCTTGCTTCTGCATTGTAATATAAAAAGATGATATTAATTTTCTCCTGAAAAGGAATGTGTCTCTATGTCATTGTAGTCCGAACAGTGTGTAATCCTTATTCGGTTTGGAAGGAAAATTGTCTAGATTTTAAAAACAGATACTTGACTTTATACTGAGAGGGTTTTTTTGGTGGGGGGAATATAATATATCTATGCTCTTGTGAAAGTTGAATAAATTCAATAGCAGCAGAGTTATTACTCATTAAGCAAATGGATCTTGTGGAGAACCTATACATCTCCATTTTATGACATTATTATATTTTTCACAAATACATAAAGCAAGTGGTAAAATGCTGATGGGTTTGATTGGAACAATCAAACTGTATCAGAACAGAAGTCCTTTCTGGATTTTATACATTATCTATATAATTAGTAATCTAGATGTAAAATTTTCAAACCACATATCAGATTCAGCAAGCCAGAGAATTTTTCATCAATTCCACAATGTTACTCTGGGAAATAAATAATAATTGAGTGACTTAACTTCTGCTGCATGCCATTTTCCTTTTCACTCTTGC
The DNA here is from genome assembly GCF_028640845.1 of Ahaetulla prasina. Classification (NCBI taxonomy): domain Eukaryota; kingdom Metazoa; phylum Chordata; class Lepidosauria; order Squamata; family Colubridae; genus Ahaetulla; species Ahaetulla prasina. The sequence continues at coordinate 103,353,547 of NC_080542.1, read as the reverse complement.
AGTAGTGCTTAATCATGGAAAATGTCACCACAAAATTTTCTGTAGCATCAGAGAGTAGCCTGCTGACATTGTTTATGCAACATCAAATTGCATAAAATCAATAAATAAATCTGATTTAAATTCCAGAGAGGGAGGGAACAAAAAGTTTATAATAAACTCCATATATAAAATTACTATTGATAGTAGAAATAGTTTTCTACATATATAAGTATCTGCTATGGATTGAAACTGCTACTTCTGTATTTAAAACATGTGATCTTCCCCTGAGTTATAGTAAGAAGCTGTCTTCTTGAATAAAACATTTTATAATTAAACGCAATGTTGTCCTTTTAGAAGTCCTGTAATTGAGTATCTAGAAAACGTTGGGAATACGTGGCATAGGGCCGGGCTATTTACGGGACCGCCTACTGCTACCGAATACCTCTCACCGACCCATGCGCTCTCACAGAGAGGGACTCCTCAGGGTGCCGTCAGCGAGACAGTGTCGTCTGGCGACACCCAGGGGAAGGGCCTTCTCTGTGGGGGCTCCCGCCCTCTGGAACGAACTCCCCCCAGGACTTCGTCAACTTCCGGACCTCCGAACCTTCCGTCGCGAGCTTAAAACACACTTATTCATCAGCGCAGGACTGGATTAGTTTTTAAATTTGTGGGTTTTTTAATGGGTTTTTATCATTTATTCTAAATTTTTAATCTCGGCCAATTGAATAAGTCTTTTAATTGTATTTTAATAGTATTTATTTTGTAATATTATTGTTTATTTTATCTGGCTGTGAACCGCCCTGAGTCCTTCGGGAGAAGGGCGGTATAAAAAATTAAATAAAAAATAAATAAAAAATACAGAACAAGGAGCAGAGATTAGTAGAAAACATTTCTTAATCTAAGAGAGTGTAGAAAATCACACAGATGCCAATGAAGAAGTAATGTTGGCTGCAGCAGTGTCTGGAGCCTTTACCATGTGCAAAAAGTTTGAATTCCCTCAGATTAGACCATATCATTCAGGATTTATTTATTTTATAATACAATTCTTAAATGGTCAAATCTGATAACAGCAATGCCTTCAGTGGAGATCATTTTTGTGCCAACTATTGCTTTATTACATTGACAGTTTGTAACAGTCTTTGATTGCAATGGTGCAATGTATCAGATAAATTTTCTAATGGAAGCTCAGAAAAAATCACTCAAAATGTATAGTTCTGTGTATATAGTGAAACTGTCCTTAAACAAACAAATGGGCCACTTTAAAATATTGCAGCTATAAATGACCATGACAGTAGCACTCTGCATATAATAAAAAATAAGTACTGAAGAGAAGCTGCTGAATTACTGTGGTAATAAACCAGATGTGATTATTATCATTTAACACGGTCATTGAATACCATGAATCCCTGAAGCCATTAAAATATTTATGATTAAACATTTGCTATTCCTTCTAACAGAATGTATAACTTGACACTAAAATCTGTTAAGATAATATTTTGGCTGCTATATACCAATGCTGTATAGTGGTCAGCTAAGAACTACTAATATCTTGGAATAAATAGTTGAAACATTAGTCTTTTTAAAACAGCCTTTTAAAGATAACCATATATAATAGATGTCATATTAGCTTTATTCTATGAATTTCAAGGGAAGATAGTTTGTACACAGTAAAATAAAAGTTTAATTGTTCAATGGGAAATATATTTGCTATTGGATGTGTTTATAACAACTAGAAAAACAAGACATTTCTATTTTAACACCTTCTGTTATACAGTTTTGAAAGATATATTTTCTCTTACCCAATTTACAAAAAATTAAAATGTAAACAAACCTGTTTTAATTTAAATTAAAATGATCAGAGAAAGGAAACTTTTTTAAATGGGAGAGTTTTTAGCTTGGTGTTTAATCCAAGACATCTGGATATGATATACTACTGTATTAGGAAAAGGGTGGCATGAATACTACATTTTAGTCTGTATAATGATCAAAGGATTGCAGTTCAGATACATCTTTTCATTTGAATTACAAAGACCCAATTCTTCTGACCAATGAAAATCAATTCACAAGATCAGTGGCTTTATTATTATATTTCAAGTTGTTTCTGGGTTGCTCTTTAGGGTAGCCAGCTAGCTAATAGTTATTGTTTGGCTATGATTTCTTATTGCATCATGCTTTATCTCAATTTGTCATAATGATATTACTTGAAACATTAATAGCACGTTCCAAAATGAATATTACCATAAAAACAACATGATTTAGAGCAGAAATTAAATTATTTAACCTTGTTTAACAAAATCTAATACAACATGCTATTCCAGTCCCCAAGACCCAGCAACTTCATTGTTCCTTCATTGTTCCATGCAACTGTACTATAAATGAAGCTTATTTACTACAACCCAAATAATTTTAGGGATCATGGTGAGAAAAAAGTGTCTAAGAATAAGAACAGAGTCATCCTTGGTGAGTGCTGAGAGAAAAAGGAAGTATACTTTACTTATGGGATAATATTGCTAGTACATTCTAGGTGGATTCAGAGGAAAAACTCTTGAATCTATTCAAGGCATGCACCTCATTACAGACTTAGCAAATTAAAACACAAATAGGATTAGAAAAGAATAATGTAACAATCTCCCTCTGTGGTCCCTGGAGCATTAAGTCATAAATTGGGTTTGCATTAAATTGCTCCTGCAGTATTGAATTCAGAGAAAGAGCTATAGGCTGGAGATAAACCATGCTGAGCTGAACACCAACTTCAAAAATGCTTTGCTTCCCCCTCCCTCACTCAATTTTTGTTTTGTTTTGTTAGAAACACCACAAATTTGCTAAGATCTGAGATTTAACCAGAAAAGTGGCATTTTGTGTCCTGATTAGAAAACTTGATTAGAAACACAGAGGACATTGCAGTTTCATATACTAACCTGCACAAACACAGATATAACTATAATACCACGATTTTATATATAGTAGCTAATAGTAATTCTTTTCACAAACACACTTAAATTTTAAAGTGAAAGGAATAAAATAAAAAACAAAAAGGTGGCAAACAAAATTAAATCAATATTCTCATATCTGTATCATCCTTGATATAAATGGATGCTTTCCCAAACTGGTGATTTCAAGAAATATTAATTGTATTTTTTTCCTTCTGAATTTTTAACTTTTGTTTTTTATTTCTAATTTGTTTTGCTTTTTTAAATTATCTGTGCTTTTATTCAGGTGTTTATATTGTTTTATTGTGTTGTTACAAATTGCATAGGAAGATTATTTTTTAGAAATTTAATAAATAAGTTTAATTAATTAATTAAAAGCCAAGAGGGTGGATATTTTGGGGAACTGTAGTTGGTGCATTCCCCAGGTGGGGAAACTTTTTGTTCTCTTAGGAACTTCTGGAATGTACCGAGTTAGTGAAATTCTATACCCTGATCCACCTTGATCCACACAGTTAGCTAGTTAGTTAGTTGACCATGGAACAAACTTTAAATTCCAAGCATTTTTTCTAAAGCAGCAAAATTAGACCCATTAAAAACTATAACATAATCATTTAGAAATGCAACATTTTCCTAGAAGCCAAACTTATCCATTAATCAAGTTATGGAAAATTCATTCCTCTTTTATACGTTTATCTTCTTTGTATATACCTGCTCCAAGTGACGTGCTTCTTAACACTAAAAGTAATAAAAGAGCAACAGTGCAAAGCTCTCCATTATTTATGGATTTAACTACCATTTTTGGACTTATTGGAAATTAAATAATTAAACTCATTCATTCTAATTAAAGCTAGCACGTGCTAATTATCTACCTCTTCTGTCACACAACACCTGAACTTGTAGATCCAATTAGTCATATGTTATAGTTTAAATAGGAAACCAATTTCAATCTGTAAAAGTTCTGTCTTGACTTGCTTTGAAAAGACCAATAGCATTAGGACAAGTCCAGCTTCTGGAAGAAAGAAATTCTATAATGTGAGGACATACAGAACAACACCATGTGTATTCCAGTTTTTTATCACTTTATTAATTTCTACACCATCAATGAACCAATACTTTAAAGAGCTGGATTTCTATTTAAGGGAAAATACTTTGGACAAATATAAACATATTTAAATGATGACAGAAAAAAATTCTCTATATTTCTCATGGATCTACAGATGGAATGGAATAATTAGGCAATCAATCATTTATAAACAAAAAGTCTTCGTTTAGTAAAACCTGTTCCTTCTGCTTTTTATTTCTGACTGTTCCTTTTTTAAAATATAGTTTTTTAGTTATGGTGTTTAAGAACGTTAGGCAGGAACCAGAGAACAATTTCTACTTTTTATTTTGATTGTATTTTGGAATGATTCCACAAAAATGTGAATATCTTTATGAAATATTATAATATATCTATGAATATCATGGGGTACATCAATTCCAGTAAGAATTTTTAAAGAATACTTTATTTGAAATTGGTTGTCAGATTATAATTTTAAGGTATATTTAATTTCTATCAATAACAAAAATCCTATCAGTGTTCAAGATTTAATTTTATGAATTCCTAGTTGAAGATCGATTTACTGAAATTTGGTTTCAGTAAATTCATTTTTAATAAAATGTGTTATCTGTAATAAATATATATTACACAAGTCAAATGAATCTGATTGTGAAGACACATGGAGCAGAAATATTGGACGAATTTAATTTCATCGCTTTAAAAAACTGCTATTGAATGCTGCTTTGAATTAAATTCTATTTGTTTTAATAAAAGTGCTGCGGCTTGGGTGTACATATATTTGTTTCACTGGCAGTGTATTGGATCCAATAAAATTATATTGGCTGTAGTGCTTATGTCTCCTTTTCAGAGAAAATGGATTGAATGGAAAAATGAACAAGGCATGAATCAGCCAGCTTGTGCTCTCAGTTAAACCGAAAGAAAAAGTGCTCAATTGCTAAATGCTGTTCTGACAAAATTATTTTCAGTGATAGAACTGTGAAAATCTGATGAAGTCTTATATTCAATATGTCCAAAAGTTCACTTTTGTGTTTGTGTGCATGTTTCTCTAATGTGGTTCTCATGCTCATCCATGTTAAAACTGTCTGTCTTTCGATATATATCCAAAGGCAATTTAGTTTGGAAGAAAGGCTGTCCATCAACAGTTCTGTTTTTGCATATGGTAATATAACCTTTGTGAAAATTACATTAAATAAATGAAATCTTGTATGGATAAAGCAACAGCGATGGTGCATCAATACATAATCTGACATTCAATCCAATCTTACTACATAGATAAATAATAGTAGAAATGCACATTCTGAAGCCATATGGCCACTGTGGCCCTCAGAATCTGCTGAATGGTGTCATTAAATGGTTATTTTTAATAAGACAGAAAGGAGATTAACATGCATGGGGTGAAGTTATATTAATTATATTTTATTTAACGTTTGGCACCGTATATTAAATCAATATTGATTTTTGTTTTGAGTCCATCCAATCTCTTTGTCCTTACCCTAGCACACCATCCAAAATCTAAATGCAGTGCTCAGACTGAAAAGGTTGGGTAACTTTCAGGCCTTTCAGCCAGTTATTAAGGTATATAGGAAGTACATCACAATAGTAATGGGGGATTTTAATTTCCCTGAAATCAGCTGGGAGACAAACTCTGCACCAAGTGGAAGATCCAACAGGTTCTTAACAAACCTAGCAGACAACTTTGTTTCCAAAAAAGTAGAGAAGGGAACAAGGGAATCAGCCATATTGGGCTTCATTCTTACTAACAGAGATGAAATGATAGAAGGCGTTGAAGCTAGAGCAACCTTGGGGGCAAGGTTGAAGAAATAAACAACCTACTCTCTAATAAACAATTTGGTTTCAGAAAAAAATTTATCCAATAATTTACAACTTCTACACTGCAAAAACATATGGACTACAAATCTTGATCAGGGCAAAGCAATAGATGTAATTTACATAGACTTCTGTAAAGCTTTTGACTCAGTGGTACATGACAAACTTCTCCTAAAACTAAAATCCTACGGCATCTCCGCACCCCTCCACAATTGAATAACAGTGTTCCTGTCAAACAGATAACAAGTGGTCAAAATAGGCAGTGACCTATCAAATCCTGTTCCTGTCAATAGCAGCATTCCTAAAGACAGTGTTCTTGGACCAACACTCTTCATATTATACATTAATGATGTCTGTGACCATATTATAAGCAATTGTGTTCTCTTCGCTGACGATGTTAAACTATTTAACACTACCAACAATACAGCTACCCTTCAAAAAGACCTTGACTTTATGTTGGAATGGTCAAACACTTGGCAACTCCAAATCTCAACCAACAAATGCTCTGTCTTACACATTGGAAAAAAGAATCTGAACACTAAATACAAGCTCAATGGAAATTACCTTATAGATGACCCCACCCCGTTAAAGACCTTGGAGTTTTCATATCAAATGATCTAAGTGCCAAAGCCCACTGCAACTACATCACAAAAAAGGCTTTATGAGTTGTAAACTTAATCTTGCATAGCGTCTTCTCCAGAAACACTACACTACTAACCAGAGCATATAAAACATTTGCTAGACCAATTATTGAATATAGCTCGCCTGTCTGGAACCCATACCTCATTTCGGACATTAATACAATTGAGTGTGTCCAGAAATATTTTACAAGAAGAGTTCTCTACGCCTCCGATTACAACAAAATACCTTATGCCACCAGACTTGAAATCCTGGGTTTAGAAAATTTCGAACTCCGCCACCTTCGATATGACCTGAGCTTAACTCATAGAATCATCTGTTACAACATCCTACCTGTTGAAGACTACTTCAGCTTCAATCACAACAATACATGAGCACACAATAGATTTAAGCTTAATGTGAACCGCTCCAATCTTGATTGCAGAAAATATGACTTCAGAAACAGAGTTGTTAATGCCTGGAATGCACTACCAGACTCTGTGGTCTCTTCCCAAAATACCCAAAGCTTTAACCAAAAACTATCTACTATTGACCTCACTCCATTCCTAAGAGGTCTGTAAGGGGTGTGCATAAGAGCACCAACGTTCCTACCGTTCCTGTCCTAATGTTCCTTTTGATTGTATACAATTTCATATAGTTATTACATACATATGGTTATATATATGCTTATATATCGTATAGTTATTTCATGCTTATGCTTATATATAATGTTGTGACAAATAAATAAAGTGCTCATGCAATATTGGAATTCAACATTATGCAAGCACAAGCAATAGAACAAAATCAAAGTAGAATCTTGGACTTTAAGAGAGCTAATTTCAATAAACTTACAGAGAGCTTGGGAAGGATTCCATGGATGAAAATCCTCAAGGGGAAAACAACTCAAGATGTTTGGGAAATTTTGAAAAGTGAGATTATAAAAGCCCAGTCTAGCACAATACCAATGAAGAAGAAAAATAACAGCTCTCAAAAAAACCCAGCATATCTGCATAAAGATCTCTCTGACAAATTGAAAGACAAAAAGGACAAGTATAAGAAGTAGAAAGAGGGACACATAACTAAGGCAGAATATCAGCAAATAGCCAAGCCTGCAAAGATGAAGTGAGGTAAGCTAAGCCTCATAATGAACAAAGGTTTGTGACAAAAGTAAAAAATAACAAAAACTTCTTCCAACATCTTAAGAACAAGAAAAAAGTCAAGGAAACAATTGGTCCATTGCTGGGAGAAAGTGGCAAGAAGGTGACAAGCAAGAGGGAGAAAACAGAACTACTTAACTCATTTTTTGCGTCTGTCTTTACAAAAAGGGAAAAAAACCAGTCCAACCTATTAAAAACAGCACCATAAAAAACAAATTAGGAATACAAATTAAAATAGGGAAGAAAATGGCATGTGAGCACCTGTCTACCCTAGACGAGTTCCAGGACCAGATGGACTACACACCAAGGTTCTGAAGGAACTGGCAGATGAGATCTCAGAATCACTAAACTATATCTTTCAAAGATCCTGGAGCACTGGGAATTGCCAGAGGACTGGAAAAGAGCTGATGTAGTTCCCATCTTCAAAAAAGGGAAAAAATACAGATCCAAGAAACTACAGACCTATCAGTCTGACTTCAATACCAGGGGACATTCTGGAAAAGATAATCAAGCAGTGAATCAGCGAACACCTAGAAGCAAACAAAGTAATAACCAAAAGCCAACATGTCAAAAAACAGATCATGCCAGACTAATCTTATTGCATTCTTTGACAAAGTGACAAAATTAGTGTACCAGAGAAATGCTGTCGATATAATTTACTTGGACTTCAGTAAGGCATTTGATAAAGTAGACCATAACCTACTATTAGTTAAAATAAAAAATGTGCGTTAGACAGCTTCACCACCAGTTGGATTCATAACTGGCTGACCAGCTGCACTCAACGTGTAGTCCTCAATGGAACTACATCCACATGGAGGGAAGTATGCAGTGGGGTACCCCAAGGCTCTGTTTTAGGCCCAGTACTCTTCAACATTTTCATAAATGGTTTGGATGAGGGGATGGATGGGGAACTCAGATGACACCAAGTTGGCAGGAATAGCCAACACTCCAGTAAGATACAGAAGGATTATGACAGACTTGAACATTGGACACTATCTAACAAAATGAAATTCAGTGATGAAAAAAGTAAGGTTCTACATTTAGGCAAGAAAAACAAAATGCACAAGTATAGTATATGTGGTACCTCACTCAATAGTAATGATTGTGAGAAGGATTTTGGAGTCCTAGTGGACAACCATTTAAATATGAGCTAGCAGTATGCAACAGCTGCCAAAAAAGCCAACACAGTTCTAGGCTGTATAAACAGAGGGATAGAATCAAGATCACGTGAAGTGTTAATACCACTTTATAATGCCTTGGTAAGGCCACACTTGGAATACTGCATCCAATTTTGCTTGCCATGATGTAAAAAAAGATGTGAAGTCTTTAGAAAGAGTGCAAAGAAGAGCATCAAAGATGATTAGGGGACTGGAATCTAAAACATACAAACAATGGTTGCAGGAACTGGGTATAGTTTAATGAAAAGAAGAACCAGGGGTGACATGATATCAGTGTTCCAATATCTCAAGGGCTGCCACAAAGAAGAGGGAGTAAAGCTATTCTTCAAAGAACCTGAGGGCAGGACAAGAAGCAGTGGGTGGAAACTAATCAAGGAGAGAAGCAACCTAAAACTAAGGAAAAATTTCCTGACAGTTAGAACAATTAATCAGTGGAATAACTTGCCTCCAGAAGTTATAAATGCTCCAACACTGGAAGGTTTTAAGAAAAGATTGGAAAACTATTTGTCTGAAGTGGTGTAGGGTTTCCTGCCTAAGCAGGTGGTTGGACTAGAAGACCTCCAAGGTCCCTTCCAACTTTGTTATTCTGTTCCATTTAGTTATGCCCCCTGATTATCTAGCAATTCTTGCAATACATTCTGCATCAGGCTGTCCTCTAAGACCATATGAAAGCCATAGCTGCTTCAAAATGCAACAATGCAAACAGTAATGGGTACTTCTTGTTATGCCTGGTGTGAACTGCATTGGTTGTCAGTGCAATTCAAGATGCTGGTCATCATCAGTAAAGTCAACCAGCGGGCATGGGATTCTCAAGTTATTTCTGCCCACAAGATATGTTCTGGCAGAATGGGCCTGCTTCAGGTTCCCTCAGTTAATGGCTGCAGTACCAAGGAAGTGTGCATTCCCATCACAGCCCCTAAATTCAAGAATAGCATTACTGCAGAGACTCTATGGTATGTTAGTCGAGCCCATCATGGTTTTACTACTACAGTTGTTTCATTTTCTGGAATGTAGTTATGTTTTTAACTTTTTAGTTGTATATTTGTTTTGTTGTTAGGCCACCAAAAGGTTTTTAGAGTGGATGGCTACAATAAATCTAAATAATAATAGCCTTGTTATATAATGGAGAAAATAATATACAACCTTATCAGATGTGGTGTTGATCACATATAACACACAAAGCTATTAAATTATAGAGACTAATCTGCCATTAGAATCTGAAAAAAAAAAGAGGTTGCCTTCCAGATATTATTGGGTTAGTATTTATTTATTTATTATTTAAATTTATATACCGCCCTATCTCCCGAAGGACTCAGGGCGGTTCACAGGCATATAAAACATCAGTGTACAAAATTAAAATAATCTTTAAAAAACTTATTCCAATGCCCTATAATTAAAAATATAAATATAAATATTAAAATCAATTTAAAACCCCTATAAAATTTAAAATCTAAGCCAGTCCTGCACAGATGAATAAATGTGTCTTGAGCTCGCGACGGAAGGTTCGAAGGTCCGGAAGTTGACGGAGTCCTGGGGGGAGCTCGTTCCAGAGGGCGGGAGCCCCCACAGAGAAGGCCCTTCCCCTGGGCGTCGCCAGACGACACTGCCTAGCTGACGGCACCCTGAGGAGTCCCTCCCTGTGAGAGCGCACGGGTCGGTGAGAGGTATCTGGTCGCAGTAGGCGGTCCCGTAGATAACCCGGCCCTATGCCATGGAGCGCTTTAAAGGTGGTCACCAAAACCTTGAAGCGCACCCGGAGGGCCACAGGTAGCCAGTGCAGCCTGCGCAGGATGGGTGTTATGCGGGAGCCACGAGGGGCTCCATCTATCACCCGCGCAGCCGCATTCTGGACTAACTGTAGCCTCCGGATGCCCTTCAAGGGGAGCCCCATGTAGAGAGCGTTGCAGTAATATGTAGTATGGAAGTTGCATTTGAAATGCCAGAAATATAAACATGGAATCAAGGTTAAAAAAAGAAAAGAAACACCAGCCAGTCAATTGTGTTGCAGACACATCAAATGAATGGATTCACAGTCTGATTGCTTGATGGCAGATGGACGACCACTTGTCAGTTATCTAACTCTACATAAAATTGAATTTATTTCTAAATGAAGAAATAGCCTGTTTCTATGAATTTTCCCTGAATATTGCTCCAGGGCGAAGTGTACATCTGTGATTTCTGAAACACAAATAATCACCAGCCATTTTTATTATGGGAAGTTGGAAAGACCATCTGCAAAACACTTCAGGATTTGGGGCTTATATTTCATTTAGAGAAGGGGGGAAATGAATAAAGAATATGGAACATTTTTGCCTTCCCAATCTGTGGCTCACCAGATGTAGTGAACTTCAATTTCCACCACTTCCAGACAGCAGCTGTATATTGTTCCTCCATCTGTAAATCATCAATAGGGCAACATGTGGATGGGTGGATGGACGGACGGAGATAGATAATAGATAGACAGGCAAATAGAAAGAATCATACTGGATGAAAACTAACCTTGTTTTTCTCTATTACCTTGAAGATTCCTATTGATTTCTAATTTAACATTTTCATATGAAAGATGAATGAATAGATGGCTATCAAAACTATTAACTGAAATTTGTTCCAGTTTAATTTCAATTATCAGGGATAATTGAAGCAGCTAATTTTAAAAGCAGACTGTCATACAGAACTCTCTAGAGAGATTCATAAGTTTCTTTTTGAAAAGGGAGAACTTCTTTCTCGTTTTTAGATTGTTTCCATTATGTAGCAAAAACTATTTTGTTGTGGCTATGATGATTTAGCTAAAATAAAAATTTTGAGGCAGCTAAAACCAATATTTGAGCTTATCTTTTATGAAAATGAATATGGTTGGAAAATTCTGGGAGTTGAGTTTATATAACTTAAAGTTGCCAGGTTTGAGAAACAGTAGTCTAATAGAAAAAGGAAATCTATGGCTGCCTAGATTTTACTCAATATCTACATAAACATAAACTGTATAAGACTATTTACTTTTTATTAAATAATCATTATATTGGATCTCTACATATCACATTCAGAATTGCTCATTTCAGTTGTATTACTACTAATGTTATTACTATTAAAATTGAATGACTCAACAATATACATTTAACTCCATATGCAACATTTTTATTTGTTAGATTTATGTCTTACTTTTGTTCAGGAGCAACAGGAATTCTATACAGCTCTTCCTCCTCCAGTTTTTCTTCTTATAAGAATTCTGTGAAATAGGCTTATCTGAAAATGAGTGACTGGCCCAAAGTCACTTAGTGAACGTATATGGCTGGTTATCCCCAAGCCTAGTCCAACATTTTAACCCTTTATTCCATGGCGACAAATGGAGATATATGGAATTAGCACCCACATTTTCACTCTTATGACATTTACAGATAGCTGGTGGTTATCCCAGTAAAAATGCAAAGTAATTTTAGATATTGCATTGAAGCCAGTAAGATTTTATTTTAATTTCAAGAGTTTGCAATAAAAAGTTCCATGTGGAGCTAAATTGATACTACATTTATCAATGGTCTCTGTTGTTCCTGTTTTGTGCACTATGATCTTGGATAGATCTACCCTAAGTGTAGTAAGGTGTGTGTTTGTGTGTGTGTGTACATATACTACACACACACACACATTAAAAATATTATCGAGAGTAGAAAAAAACCCAAACGAACTGCTTTACTACATCAGTACTGTTATTCCTTTGAGCTGACATGGGATATAGTTATTTCCATTTGCTTTCCCTGCATTTGTCACTGAGAAATTGCCTTGTTCTGATAATCTCAGAATTCTGGATACTAGTCACTTTATGACAGTCATACAGAACAAACACCACATTCATCTTGGACAGGCTTTGCTTTATTTGCATTTATTTATTTTATTTATTTTATTAATCAAACTTATATACCGCACCATCTCCCGTAGGACTCAGGGCGGTTCACAGGCATATTAAAATAGTATAATAAATAAACATTAAAACCCAATTAAAACTAAATATTATCATGGCCTGATCACTAAAACAGTAAAACCTATAAAAACCCCATTAAAATATGCTAAAACCTTCTATCTTAGGCTAGTCCTGCACGCTGAAACAATAGAGTCTTCAGTTCACGTCTGAAGGTCCGGAGGTCGGGTAGTTGTCGTAATCCTGGAGGAAGCTCGTTCCACAGAGCTGGTGGCCCTCCCCCTGGGGGCCCCCAACCTACATTGTTTGGTCGACGGCACCCTGAGGAGGCCCACTCTGTGGGAGCGCACAGGTCGTTGGGAGGCAATCGGCGGCAGAAGGCGGTCTCGAAGGTATCCCGGTCCTAAGCCATGGAGCGCTTTAAAGGTGGTAACCAAGACCTTGAATTGCACCGAAGACTACGGTAGCCAGTGCAGGCCGCGCAGGATAGGTGTTATATGGAGCAACGCGGTGCTCCCTCTATCACCAGCGGCCGCATTCTGGACTAACTGGAGCCTCCGGGTGCTCTTCAAGGGGAGCCCCATGTAGAGAGCATTGCAATAGTCCAGGCGGGAAGTGACGAGGGCGTGAGTGACTGTGCGCAAGGCGTCACGGTCAAGGAAGGGGTGCAACTGGCGAATCAGATGGACCTGATAGAATGCTCCCCTGGCGACGGCTGTCAAATGATTCTCTAAGGACAGCCGATCGTCCAGGAGGACGCCTAAGTTGCGCACTCCCTCCCTGGGGGTCAGTACTTCCTCCCCCACAGTCAGTGATGGTGTAAGCTGACTGTACCGGGACGCCGGTACCCACAGCCACTCTGTCTTGGAAAGGTTGAGTTGGAGCCTGTTCCTCCCCATCCAGACCCGCACGGCCTCAAGGCACCGGCCCATCACCTTGACAGCTTCGTTGGGGTGGTTCGGGGTGGAAATGTACAGCTGCGTATCATCAGCGTACAGATGATAATCCACCCCGAAACCACGGATAACCTCACCCAGCGGCTTCATGTAGATGTTGAACAGGAGAGGCGAGAGAACAGACCCCTGAGGCACCCCACAAGTGAGGCGCCTTGGGGCCGATCTCTGCCCCCCTGCCAACACCGTCTGCGAACGGTCAGAGAGATAGGAGGAGAACCACCGATAAACGGTGCCTCCCACCCCCAATCCCTCCAACCGTCGCAGCAGGATACCATGGTCGATGGTATCAAAAGCCGCTGAGAGATCTAAAAGAACCAGGACAGAGGAACAACCCCTGTCCCGGGCTCTCCAGAGGTCATCCACCAACGCGACCAAAGCCGTCTCGGTGCTGTAACTGGGCCTGAAACCGGACTGGAATGGGTCCAGATAGACAGATTCCTCCAGGTGCTGAGGAAGCTGATATGCCACCACACTCTCAACAACCTTCGCTAAAAAGCGAAGGTTGGAGACTGGACGATAGTTCACTAAAATAGCCGGGTCCAGGGAGGGCTTCTTAAGGAGGGGCCTCACCACCGCCTCTTTCAAAGCGGCAGGGAAAACACCCTCCAACAAAGAAGCGTTGGTAACTTCCTGGAGCCAGCCTCGTGTAACCTCCCGGGTGGCCAGCACCATCCAGGAGGGACACGGGTCCAATAAACATGTGGTGGAGTTCAGCCTACCCAACAACCTGTCCATGTCCTCAGGAGTCACAGGATCGAACTCAGCCCAGATAACATTCTCAAGACTCGTCTCCACCATCCCACCTGAATCTATCCAATCAGTGTCCAAGCCGTCCCGAATCTGAGCGATTTTATCAGACAGATATTGAACAAAATCCTCAGCACGTCCCTATAAGGGGTCCTCCCGAGCCTCCTGCCTAAGCAGGGAGCGGGTCACCCTAAACAGGGTGGCTGGGCGATTATCTGCCGATGCGATGAGTGCGGAGAAATAGTTATGTTTCGCCACCCTGATCGCCACTAGGTAGGTCTGAATATATGACCTCACTAGTGTTCGGTCTGGTTCGGAGCGGCTGGACCTCCAGGCGCTCTCTAGGCTTCTTTTCTGGCGCTTCATCTCTCTCAGCTCCTCGTTATACCAGGGAGCTAAGGTCGACCTAAGGTTAACACACTGACTTCTAATTGTTATTTGCTTCTGTGTGGGTTGGCACTAATACATTATAAATACAGAGAAGCAAAGAATAACACAACATTGCTGCTATTTTTCAACTTAGTAGTATATGATTTTAAGAGGTTGCCCACAACATTTTAACACTGCCTCCATAAGTTAATATAAACAAGAAAACACATAGAGAACTATGCATAAATGTATAACTAATGAACAAACAACCCTATGGCTGAATCATTCTGATCATTCTTAATGATGATGGCCAATTAATTGCCAGTAGGCATGAAAATAACTTTTTCTTTTATTTTCTTCCTTTATTAATTTTAAATGTGAGCATTTCAACCAGCTTTTACAAACTTGGCAAACTTTAAAGTGTGTGGATGTTAATTTCCAGAATTCCCCACTTAGCATGTAGTTGATGTTATTGTATATGCATGGCCTGCTAATGGTCAACCTTTTCTAAGATTAGAATTATCCTTTCATCTTTTGAGAAGAAATAAATTTTGAGTTGGCCCAAAGACACTGTAGTTATCATGGATGTATGTTTCATATAATGCACGGCATATAATATATCATATATACTGTATATCCCTCGTATACTGACTGAAAAAAATGTATTTATTCTTTTGGTGATGGCAAAGTAGTGGTAATAATTTGGCTGTTTTAAGCATGAAAAAAACAAACAAAGGTGAGCCTTCTGTTACATTACATTATAGTTTGTTAATTATTTAACAAAAACTTCAAATTTTCATTTCTCAATTCCCCTATAGCTTCCTCCTATTCTTCGCTCAATTCAGAATCTAAAGAAGCATTAGATTTTAAGCAAGCTTCTTGGTCTACAGGACAATAATGGATCTAGTATTTGAAAAACAATCCCCAAATGACCGCCATTAGAATGCATATCCAAATTATCATTTAGCAGAAAGCAAACTGTTAAGATTCCTTGTATTCTCAAATGCCCTTTATTACTTCAGCTTACCATTATTATTATTATTTTTGGGCAGAAAAGCAAACTTCAAAACAAGCATTGGATTGCAGATGTTATATTTTGGACAAATATTACTGTCCAATGGTCTCTATTATCTGAATAGCATATTTAGAAATGCATATTTCTTCAGCTTAATACTACTTTACACTGATCGTTATTTTACATTTTGTAAACTATTCAGAATGTTTTCTTCTCCAGATTAAATATGCACAGCCTTTGTGTTGTAACTGATAGAAAAAGCATTGGGTTCCTATCTTGCAAGTAGCTTGATGGCTGGCAATTTAGTCCTAATTCTGTGAATCATCTGCTCTGTAAGACCAAGTTTATCTTAACTGAATTATTTTGATTTCAGTTGCTGTTTATTTTATTTGAGGTAAGTCACCCAAACTTGTTAGATGGGGTGGGCAATAAGTTTGACAAATAAACAATGAAGAAGCACAAAATGTATTAATAAAAGATGATGTGATGGTGATGATATTAAGTTTCTATTCTGCATTTATTTTTTTACAACTGAAGGCAGTGCACATAGCTCTTCTGCTTGTTATTTTCTCCTGAACACCCTTGTGAGCCAGGTTGGGCTTAGAGATAGTGATTGACCCAAAGTCACCCAGTCAGCTTTCATGCCTAATGGACAATGCATTTTGTCATTTTCTTCCTATAGTTTGAGATCATTAGCCTTCAATCCAGCTCGTTCATACAAACTGAATTAACTCTGTGAAGTTAATGGACTAAAAAACTATTCATTAAAGTCATAAAGTTTTAAGTTTTTGAATTGCAGCAAAGGCTTTGATATCATTTGAAACCTTTTGCTAACTCTTCTATTGCCCCCCTTCAGAAACTTATCATTTGCTTGTTGACGTTTCAACACACAGTTGTTGGCAGGACTGTCATTTTTCACTTGGCTAAATAACATCTCTTGAAAGGACACTGAAAGATAATATTTTGCTCAGCAGCAGCTTGCAAGATCAGTAAATACAAAACTGGCTACAATAATATATTGTGTTAGATGATGTTTCCTGCATACTTCCTGGTTATCTGTTGAAAATATAAACCTTTTATATGAAAATGTATATGATACATGAATTATATGATAAATGATAAAGATGAATTTCCCAATCCTTTGAGATTGAATTTAGTATTACAAGAACAACAAAAACAAAAACCCTTATTATTTTATTTCTGAAATATAAAATCCAGCTATTTTTGAGTTCTGCTTCCAAAAGCAAAATTCTTTTTTATTCGCTTTCTTTTTTTTCCTTAACTTTTTCCTAGGTTGTCTCTGTAACTGCTCCTTCCAGTTCTATGTGAAATGTAATGCACCCCATTAGATTACATATCACCAATATACTATCTGATGGATCATTTGTTACCTGTCTTCCTAAATCATAATTTGTTTCTCCTAAAAGCTTTTCCAGATACTTCCCATGACTCCAGATATGGTTTAATGATTATGCCACGATCTACCATTACATACTACTACTCATTCCCACATTGGAAGGGTTGTGTGTAATTGAGATCTGTATTTAGATGGATCACTGTAATTCTCCATAATTGTGAATGGAATCATTTACTGGTACTTAAAACATTCAATTGATTGAGAGGTTGAAAAGATCTAATTTGTGTAGGGAATGAAAAGCTGAAGACTTTGGAATTTCACATATGTATACAATCTAACTTTTTCTTCTATTACAAAAATATAAAAAGAAGACATCTTCAGTAACAGTCAAAGATTTTTTAAAATATACAAGTAAAACATGATATCGGAAGTGACCTTTACTTATAAGACTTTATCCTTCCGTCCATTTATGTTATCATTGCTTTACGATTTGTCATTTACTTTCATCTGCTATTATTCCCCCAGCAGTTGCTCACTATGTCCCATAAATCCTTTCTCATTCTTCTCAGGACCTGCCTTTATATTCCCATGCTGAGTCCTGGGGGTGCAACAGTCCAAATCATACAACTTAACTGTGTGCCGTCTTTAATCATAAACGTGTACTAGTGCTTTGGGCCCACAATTACCTAATGAGGGACAAAATTCTTCATTTGTCGCTTCTGGGATCATTTCTCTTCATTGTGTTCTTTGCAATTAAAGTATTTATGCCATGCTGGTTAACACAGCAGGGATCAGAGGTTCCCAAAACACTCTCGAGAGTCCTGGTACAGAAGTAATTAATTACAGATCAAACTGTGCCCTTGGCAAACAGAATCAGGGTTAGGGATATATTCTGTAGGAAGAGAAATGATGGAAATGTTTAACTGGATCAATCCATCCAAAAAAATTTGGATCTCTGATCTCTGATTTTCACAGAACCTATTTTGGTCTGTATCTTAGTTCACAAAGTAAAATAGTAATACAGATCAGATTGTATTTTATATATACTGCATATGCAAACCTGTTGAAAAAATAGCACTTGAGACTGAGTTCTTTTGTAAATTCCATTACATCTTTGCTTGAATCTTAGTTATTTTAATAATTGTTAAACTGGAGTGCTAAATTTGAAATGCAAAAATCCGAAGGACCACAAGATGATAACAAAGTTAGAGCTTTCTACATGTCTTTACCACCACGTGGTGGTTGTCAAATTTTTTTGCAGTTGAAAAAGCCATTGTTACAGAATTCCAAAGCTGACTGTAATTATGGAACATTTTCATCCAATATAAATAAGTAGTGCATGATCCTTTCCATCCATATAATGTTTTTATTTAAATGTTTTCATCCTACATTTCTGTTTGAGCATCATTATCCTCATCAAGCACTTTATTATAGACTCAGATTGGAGGACAATTCATAAACCTTTACATCTTTTAGTGTTGAATTTAATATAGTAAATGCAATGTTCCTTTTCTTGTCTGTCCTTGGTCTTGGAGCCCTGATTAATTTTTCAGAAGATAATTTTTCAGAGAAGAAGATAAATTGAACAATTTGTAGCTTTTTTATTTCCATCTCTATCTGGAAATTATACATATGTCCTTTGCTAATCCAATATTCAAGTACATCTTTAGTGTTTGTCTCATTTCCCAAAAAGTTTCAGATGTTTATTCAGATACAATGAATGTTATGATTATCCCTCCCCTCCTTAGTTTTTATGTCCACACAGAAAAGCATTAACAGCTTCTGAATTGTCTGGTAAGTTATCAATAACAAGACAAAGTCATGAGAGTTAAGAGTTAAAACAAGAATCTAAGTGATCAAAATTAAAAACTTGCTCAAAGTTATGTATTCTAGTTTAGTTTTGATTTATTTTTATAAAGAAAGAGGTTATTGCCAACCTCTTTCTTATGAAGTATGAAGCACATTTCATAGAACTGAAGCCATGGCAGAGAAAGCTCTACTTCGATCTTAAGAGGAGCCCACAAAGCATCACAGTAAAACCTCTACAATTGACCACTTCTCTATATTGACCACCTCCCTAAGTTGAACCAATTTCCATAGACAGGACGTACCCTATATGTACAAATAGAAAGCCAACCGTTGTCTATTGACCACCTTTGTAAGTTGTTTCTTAACTACCTGGATTTTGAAACACTGTATTCATTTATTCTCTATAACTTGACCAGTTGAGTCCAGTCTGCACCAAAGGCAAGCAAATGCAAAATGCAGAAATGGTACCAATGAATTTTGACTTTGATTCTGCAGTAAAGATGATGACATCTTTAACCCTGATGAGTGTGCACTCTTTTTCAAGCCGATGCTTGACAGGAACCTCGTTATGACGGGTGACAAATGTAAGAGTGGAAAAGTTTCTAAGGAATGTTTCACAGTTCTGCTACATAGTAGCTTAACCAGAGAGAAGCTAAAACCTGTGGATGGGTGAATCGGCAAAGCCACGCTCATTCAAGAACCTGCAGTCCAAAGACCTTCTAGTCACCTAGAAACCTAACAAATCTGTATGGATGACTGGTACCTATGTGAGGAATGGATAAGAGGTATTCACTGAGAAATGAAGAAGAAATGGTCCATCCTCCTTGTACTGACTGGACAACTGTTCCAGCCATCCCCAAGTGAATCATCTTAAAAATGTGAAACTGAATTTTTTGTCTCCAAATACTAAATCAAAAATTCAGCTTCTCAATGAAGGAATAATCAAAACATTCAAAATGCACTACCAAGCCCAGCTTCTGCTTTGGGTCATAGCTAAAACGCAAACCTATGGTGCATCTGCAGAAGGAAAACCCTAACCCTAACTCTGACCCAGAAGCAATTTTCCAATCAGTATTGACTGAAGTACAACTCAGTGGAAAACTGCTGGAAGCAACTGATGAAGCAGAAGAATTAAGTCAGGAGGACACAGAAATTGCAGATATTCGTTTGGAAAAATGCCCAGGTATTCTGAGTGGTATAGCCAATGCTGAGAGTGCTTTCTCTGTTTACTTTCATAAGAGAATAAGAAACAGACTAAAACTGACTCTTTTTTCAGAAAGCACTTTGATTTTGTATAATACAGTATTGCATGAATAGTTTTCCTGAGTTTTCACTATGTGTGTTTCTGTATGACATTCTCTAATAAAAGCTATACAATAAAATGAGGCTTGTGGACATATCAGTACAATTATTCCGTATGTTGACCACATCTCAGACACACCAACAACAGCCAAGCCTCCTACAACTGACCCCATCCCATTGGGTTCACAACTCCTAGTTCTAATCATAGAAAAGGAAGTGCATGACTTATTTCACCGATAAAAGCCAGGAAAAGCTCCAGGCCCATACAAGGTAACCCCTTGGTTTGTGCTGACCAATTGGCCCCCATCTTCAATAAATCGCCAGAGGTGTGCTACGTTCCTTTTTGCTTCAAACGCACTACTATAATCCCAGTGCCAAAGAAGCCCACCATAAAGGAACTGAATGACTACAGACCAGTTGCTCTAACATCTGCAGTTATGGAAACCTTTGAAAAGCTAGTGCAGTCCCAATTGAAAACCATCATGGATCCGCTGTTAGATTCCCTGCAATTTGCAATTCGAGCAAATAGATCAACAGATGATGCTGTTAACATGGCTCTGCACTACATCCTACAAAATCTTGAATCTCCAAAGAGCTACGCAAGCGTAGTTCAGCATTCAACACCATCATTCCAGACACTCTTCTAACTAAGCTAAACCAGCAAGCAGTATCTGAACACACTTGTAAGTGGATCATAAGCTTCCTAACAAACAGGAAGCAGCAGGTGAAGCTAAGCAGAATCACATCAGATACCTATACAATTAGCACAGGGGCCCCCTAAGGCTGTGTGCTCTCTCCACTACTCTTCTGTCTGTATACCAATGACTGCATCTCTAAACTACTGAAGTTAGCAGATGACACAACAGTGATGGTCTCATTCGAGACAATGATGAATCTGAATCTGGAACTGAACAGACTCAAAACTGTAGAAATGGTGGTAGACTTTAGGAGAAACCCTTCCATACATCCATCTCTTACAACACTAGACCACCCAGTATCAACAGTAGAGACTTTCAAATTTCTAGGTTCTACCGGATTGCAAGATCTAAAATGGATGGCTAACATCAAAAAGGTCATCGAAAAAGCACAACAAAGAATATTCTTTCTGTGCCAACTCAGAAAGCTCAAACTGCCCAAGGAGCTACTGATTCAGTTCTACAGAGGAATTATTGAGTCTGTCATTTGCACCTCTATAACTGTCTGGTTTGGTTCTGCAACCCAACAGACACAAACTTCAGAGGATAATTAGAAATGCAGAAAAAACAATTGCTACTAACCTGCCTTTCATTGAGGATCTGCATACTGCACGAGTCAAAAAGAGGGCTGTGAAAATATTTACAGACCTCTCACAGCCTGGACATAAACTGTTTCAACTTTTACCCTCAAAATGATGCTATAGAGCACTGCACACCAGAACAACTAGACACAAGAACAGTTTTTTCCCGAATGCCATCGCTCTGCTAAACAAATAATTCCCTCAACACTGTCATACTATTTACTAAGTCTGCACTACTATTAATCTTGTCATCATTCCTATCACCCATCTCCTCCCACTTATGACTATATGACTGTAACCTTGTTGCTGGTATCCTTATGATTTATTGTTTGACTGTTTCCTAATATGATTTTATTGTTTATTTGTACCCTATGACTATCATTAAGTATTTTAACTTATAATTCTTGATGAAGGTATCTTTTCTTTTATGTACACTGACAGCATATGAACCAAGACGAATTCCTTGTGTGTCCAATCACACTTGGCCAATAAAGAATTCTGTTCTGTTCTGTTCTGTTCTGTTCTGTTCTGTTCTGTTCTGTTCTGTTCTGTTCTATTCTATTCTATTCTATCTTTTGTTCATTCTCTTGGGTGGTCAACTTTCAGAGTTTTTTCTGTAGTTTACTTTAATGGTTAATGCACCAGGCTAGAAACAGAGAGTGCTCTGATCTTGAATAGATTGCCTATCTTCTGCTATTGTCATCAGAGTTAAAACATTTATTATTATTATTATTATTATTATTATTATTATTATTATTATTATTATTATTATTATTATTATTATTATTAAATTTTTATACCGCCCTTCTCCCGAAGGACTCAGGGTGGTTCACAGCCAAGTAAAAACAACAGTAAATAAATGCAATACAAATAAAATCAATAATTAAAAAACTTATTCAATTTGGCCCCGATTTAAAAATACATTTAAAAACCATAAAACCCATTAAAATTTAAAACCCAATAATAAAAATTCTAAAAATTCTATGCCAGTCCTGCGTGGAAGAATAGATACAGCGGAAGGTCCAAAAGTCAGGAAGTTGTCGAAGTCCTGGGGGAAGTTCGTTCCAGAGGGTGGGAGCCCCCACAGAGAAGGCCCTTCCCCTGGGGGCCGCCAGCCAGCATTGCTTGGCTGATGGCACCCTGAGGAGTCCCTCCCTGTGAGAGCATACGGGTCGGTGGGAGGCAAACAGTGGCAGTAGGCGGTCCCGTAAGTAACCCGGTCCTAAGCCATGGAGCGCTTTAAAGGTGGTAACCAGCACCTTGAAGTGCACTCGGAAGACCACAGGCAACCAGTTAGAAGTTATGTTAGAAGACTATTTCCATTGCTGTGGTATGAACATTAAACGTTTTCCTTTCCTTTTATTTTACTGTCTCCCTTCTGCTGGACCTCCCACCTTTTCTGTTCATTTTTACGATTACCAATTATGGCATTATTTTATTATGGAGAATTAAAATGACGTGTTCTGTAGCTAGTACTGAAGTTTGAAAAAGCTCTATTTTTTGTTGAACCAAATCCTAAAATCTGACCATTTATCTCCTTTATGCTTTATTTAGAATAATTTTCAACATGCTAGGGACATGCTAACGTATGAGATCCCCAAAACGTAACAGAAAGCCCTGCTCATTTCTGTGGCTTTAGCTTTTATGCAGAAGGAGGCCAAATTCCTTGTGTTCATAATGGAAGCAGATGACTTCATCTCCTTGACTTTAAAAGATTAGTCCTCGTAGATTATTTATTAACTCTTAGGGACTGTATTTCCAGGAATGGAAACAACATATTGCATCAATGTCATGTTTTAAGCTGAACTGGTTTAATTAATAGGAAGAGGACCTCAGCCAGTTGAAGCAAAAGCTAACAGCACTATTGATGCACTGAAGCATTACCTTTTTAGAACAAAACCTTTTACTCAGTGCTAATAGTGATGATTGTAACATGGATTCTGTTTATGATAGGTTGTAAATAGCAGGTCAGATTGAAATAAAGTTGTTAGGCATAAGCATCAAAGGCCATCAACAAAGAGCCATAACCAAGCAATATTCATTATCTACAGTCTAAGTGATGTAAAAGTTGCTATAAAGATCTGTGGTTGAAACGCAGATGGAGGCCAAACAAATTTTTTCTTCCTTTCTTCTACTCATCTCTCCCCGCCCCCCCCCCCCAAAAAAAAATAAAAAGAGAAGAAGAAGAGAAGAAAATAGTGGTGTGATTTCATAACAGAGACTGGAGAAGATTTAACATTGTTCTGTTAAGTATAGGCACTTTTAGAAAATCTACTTGAGTATTAATACTATTTTTTTTAAAAATAGTGAATCAGGAGAGCTTACAGAAATTAGGGGAATGGAAATTACTTTCTGTGTTAAATCAAAGAAAGGAGACCCTTTCTAGACAGCATTTCATTCAGTGACGAAAGGTGTTAATTTTATAGAATGTTACCTAAATTCCCTGCTGCATACAGGAAATAGAAGGGAAATATTACAATGAGATTATAGGCAGTGTGAAAAATTCTAAGATTTTAATCATGTTTAAAATCAGAGAGAAAAATATTTTTTTATAGATGATATCTATTGCTCTGCAACAGAAGACCCAATATTTCCCAATCGTACCACAACTACTCACAACAATCTACTACATGTCAATTTCACAGAAGATGCCATTGAAAAGGCACTACAACCTAAAACCATCTCTATCAATTGGCCCTGATGGAAGTTCTGCCAATGGAACTTCCTAAAGAAGTTCTCAACCACCATAGCAGAACCACTTAGCATACTCTACGAAATATCTTTCAGAACCAGCTCCTTACCTAACTTATGGTCGCTAGCCACCAGTCATCCTTATCTTCAAAAAGGGTGACCCCAGCCTAGTTGATAATTACAAACCAATCTTATTATGTTGTGTCACCTGCAAAATCATGGAATCAGTCATAAACCAATCCATTACCCTCTACTTAGAGACTAACAACCTACTCTCTAATAAGCAATTTGGCTTTAGAAAAAAATTGTCCTGCAATCTGGAACTATTATACTGCAAAAACATATGGACTTCAAAACTCGACCAGTAAATCAATAGATGCAATTTATATAGATTTCTGTAAAGCCTTGGATTCAGTGGTACACGACAAGCTATTTCTAAAACTAAAATGACATTTCCTGATTCCTGCATAAGTGGATAGCTGCGTTCCTATCAAACAGGCAGCAAGTAGTCAAAATAGAGAACGCCTTATCTAACCCTGTGTCTGTTAACAGCGGTGTCCCCCAAGGCAATGTTTTAGGACCCACACTCTTTATACTTTATATAAATGACCTTTATGATCATATTATAAACAACTGTGTTCTCTTTGCGGATGATGTAAAACTATTCAACACTACTGACAATGCTGCTACTCTACAAAAAGACCTTGACTATGTGTCACAATGGTCAAACAATTGTCAACTTCAAATCTCAACCAACAAATGCTCTTGGCAAAACATTGGCAAAAAAAAATCAGAACACAAAATATAAGCTGGACGGATATGACCTAACAGACGACCTTCACTCTATCAAAGACCTTGGAGTACTCATATCAAATGATCTAAGTGCCAGAGCTCACTGTAATAGCATTGCTAAAAAAGCATTAAGAGTTGTTAACCTAATCTTGCAAAGCTTCTTCTCCGGTAATATTGAACTGCAGACTAGGGCATACAAAACTTTTTTCAGATCAATTCTTGAATACAGCTCATCTGTCTGGAACCTGCACTGCATATCGGACGTTAATACAACTGAACGAGTCCAGAGATATTTCACAAGAAGAGTCTTCCACTCCTTTGCTTGTAACAAAATATCTTATGCCACCAGACTCAAAATTTTGGGCTTAGACAACTTAGAACTTCACCATCTTCAGTCTATCCTAAGCACAGTATATAAAATCATCTGCTACAATGTCCTACCAGCCAATGAATACTTCAGCTTCAACCGAAACAATACAAGAGCACACAATAGATATAAACTCATGGTAAACTGATCCAAACTAGACTGTAAAAAATACGACTTCAGTAACAGAGTTGTCAATGCCTGGAATGAACTACCTGTCTCTGTGGTTTCTTCCCCAAATCCCCCAAACTTTAACCTTAGACTGTCTACTGTAGACCTCACCCCATTCCTAAGAGGGGGGCATACATAAGCACACCAGCATGCCTACCGTCCCTGCCCTAATGTTTTCTTCTATTCTTATCCTTTTCATGTATTTATGGTTATTTTTATACTGTTTACTGTATGGTTATTTTTATCTGTCATAAAATATATGCTTGACAAAAATAAAAATAAAATAAAATAAAATAAAATAAAATAAAATAAATAAATAAATAAATAAATAAATAAATTGGACAATAGGGTTTCTTGGAGAAAGTGTTCCTGCTATGAAGCCCTTAGATAAGACCTAATACTCTAAGTGAAACATAAACCAGAAGAATACAACTTTGGAGGCACCAAAGACTACAGTAGGCCTTTGTCTTTTACTTGTTTTTAGAGCTACTCTTGTAAAGGCACTTAAGAAAAGGTCAGAAAAATGGAACTATATTAAAAATAAGAATAACTTAACTACATTTAATATGCTAAAATTAAGGTAATTTTTCATCATAACATAAAGTTATGAGGAAAGATAGAAATCAGCTGCTTCCAAGGCTTTTGATAAATACATATGTAACTCAAGCACTACAGGAAAAGCACCTCTTCACCAAACTAGCACATCACAGGCATGAGCATTGGGAGATTTTTCCTTCCTTCCTTCCTTCCTTCCTCCCTTCCTCCCTCCCTCCCTCCCACCTCCCATGCACATGTGCACATATTAGATAATTACTTCATGTCTATTTGTAGGTAATGAAAAGCAGAAAAACAGTGAAAAGTATCAAAGGAAATCCTAGAAAGGGTCATGATGCAGTAGCAGTGCTTATATTTTATATATTATACGCTTGTCTGGTTAAGCTGATTTGACTGAATTCATGGTAGCTTTAATTTAAGGCGACTTCCTCTGAAGAATGATGTAAAATAAAAATGCAAACATTTGACAAAATTCAATAGAATCTGTTTGTCTTCAGAAAATTCTATCTTCAGAAGGGGTATTGTTGCAATAAAGTGAAGTGTTGGGTAGAGTGTCTCCATGTGAATCTGTGTGTGTGTGGGTGGGTGTGTGGGTGTGGGTGTTTGTGTGTGGGTGTAGGTATAGCTACATATTTTATTTTTAATTACAGTGGAATACATTATCTTGTGAACATTTGCAAATTAACAGATAAAAATTTTCAGGATGATTTGAGTTTAGTAAAACATGCTGCTGTAGGGTTTGAATTAAATTACCCCTGAGGACCTTGAAAAGTTGATGATTCTATAGAAAAGAGTGGGGGGGGAAATCAAGAATGAGGTGGCACTAATGTAAGCTCCACTGTACATTGCTAGATAATTTGCTTTGACAGTATGTTTTCTCAGTGGGGGAAAAAGTCTTTCTATAAGAACTGACGATAACTTTGAGGATCTAATTAGAATTCATAGAGCCTGGTAAGAAATAATTTGGATGGGAATAAAATAAAGCAACTGATTTTGACCTTTTCAAAAATTCAAATATATAAATCCTTCTTTTCCTCATATAAAAAATGGGCAGAGGAATGAGGCAATAAGATGGAAAGAGAAAGATGTTAGTTATAGATTGATGAATTATTTTTTTTAAAAAATCAGAATACTAAAAAGCAATAAACATCTATACATCATATTATCTATCCGTTTATCTCTGTCTATCTGTCTGTCTGTCTGTCTATCATCCATCATCTATCCATCATCTATCTATCTATCTATCTATCTATCTATCTATCTATCTATCTATCTATCTATCTATCTATCTATCTATCCACCCATCCATCCATCCATCCATCCCCATTATTAAAATGCTCATTATGCTGGTAAAAACATTTTTAGGTTACAAATGATGACAGTGAGAGTTTAGTTTTCTAGCACCCACTTAAGGTTTTGAGTTGAGACTTTGAGTTGACTAATACTATTGCACAATATCACCCACAGGGGAAGAGTGAAAGATGTCAAGATGGTGACTACACAATTGAAGACATGCCCTTTTAATGTGTGTTAGAAATTGCAACAACCATTTGTGACTTCTCCATAAATGGATGCCTTTGTCAATGCCGTTATGGATAGGGTTTGCCCTTTAAGAGTTTTACAGTTTTAAACAACTTGATTGTATATATATACACACCCACACATACACATACATATACAGCGTAGGACCTGTGCTTATAAATAGTTACTATAAAATTATTTCATTTCTTTGATTCAATACTGCTTTTTAAAATGAGAGTTATTTCTATAAAAACTAAGCAATATGTACAGCATCCATTCAGGATACTCTGCATTTTTTAACATCACATTTATTATCTTGTGGCAGTCATATGTTACAACTATGCTCCAGGATATACTGTATAGACGTAAAACAAAAAATTACATTTCTAACTTTTAAAATCTTATTTTAATTACATGTCTGACTTTTCTGCTTGCATAAACCCCAAGGCAGCTGGATATCATGAGGGCCGTTCTGGCAAGTTCATAAAAGGATAGCTACAAAATCTTGGGAATTATCATGACTGCTTGTGCTTTGTGAACATGGAAGAAAAAACTGTAACAGAAGAATGTCTTCTGTCTTCGTTTAAGATTTTATTGGAAGAATGGAAAGCTCAATGGGCTGCATATTGTTGGTGAGATTACTATACAGTGAAAACTAGGAACTTACACATGTTTATCTACATGCAAGATAAATTACATGTTGGTAAAGGTTATTCCCATGTTGTTACAAGATGTTATGTCTATCATGTCACCATTCTGCAAATTACAAATTTTGTGTTAGTTGCCTCTGTGACCGATGAATATTTTCTAATGTGAACAGTTCAATGTCATCATGACGTATGGGATATCCTTCTGATGTTTTCTAGCAGATGCACTTTGAGAATTTTAAAGACATGTGGGAATAACTTATTTTGCCAGGAATCTGAATAGCAGTGGTTGGGAAACAAATGTTTAGCACAACACTAGTATGGTCCCTCAACCTGTCAGTCTACTGAAACCTGTCGGTTTCCTCAAGGATGTATTTTTCCCATACCCTAATAAAGTCAATCAGTACCACTTAACTGTGCTTTCTAAGAATACATGTCTTCAATTCCTTTCTTTCCGGACAGTTCCAAGAAAGCTGGATGAAAAAAGTTCTTATTACCACTAAGACAATAATGGATTAATGCAGATGAGCCAAATAGTTATACTTCTTCTTAGAGTTATCCCTAGAGAGGAGTGTACCATGTTGCTATGGAAGCTGCAGTGGTATTGGCCATGTAACCAAGGCAGACAGACTGCCTGCATGTGGGTGGCTGTCTTCTTTCCAGCTGTGACCCGCTGAATTATATCACCTGTCCCACTTGATATATTAGGATATGCCCAAACTCAAGATGCATGTTGCTGCAATAGGGAAATTAATGTCCACCACTGGAGGCAATTAATAATGATTAGGAGCAAAACAGCAGGGTTAAATCTGTGCATTTAACGAAGTGTTCATACAGGGTTTTTTGTACTGTCTTTCAGCATGGGAGTTCCTTAAGATTCCCAAGATTTGTTGTATTTATAGGATGGTGGAGGCCTCAGGGCAATCATATTAACTGTGGTGCATATTTAGTTCAAATATCATAGTTTTTAGTGGGACACATTTATTTCCTTCTTATCAATAGAAATATGCATATAGTATAGTATACTATAGATGAAACTCGAGAGTTCTATCCTTGCATTCCAATCAGAGATACAATCATTATTTAAATATACATTGGTGCATATCTGGGAGTTTGAAAATTTTAAATTTCAGCCCAGTCTGACCTATGTTTAGATTTAGTTAGTTATAAATGTATTAAATAAAATAAACAATTTATTCCAACAATAAATTGGCAGTTCTGTGGCTTTGTAGTTTTTGTTTCTGATATGGAGAAATTGCACACTTTCTTGTTTTTAATGCAGCTCTTAAGTAGAGTTATGAATGAGTCTCTGCCAAGTGTATTACTTTTGCATCGATCCATTTACTGTAATAATACTATGGGAATTTTGCCAGTAAGTAGAATTATCTGCTTTCTTTAAATTCTGTATTCCTGTTCATAACTTGGTGAAACATAAATAGCTTTTGCAGAATCAGATTTTGATACCAAATATGTGACTGCTATGTATATATTAAATTATCCACCTGATGTTGAAAGTTCTAACACCAAACGGCAATTTCTGTGAATATTAAAATGAATTATTATATAGGCATCCATCACAAACTATAATGATGCCATATGTTTCATGATGTTATTATGCAAATTATATAATTTGCATCATGTGTGCAGTGATATCATGTTGCAAGTGATGTCACCAGCTTCAGAATTAGGGAAGGAATTTGTGATAGAATTCAAAGGCAATATGAAAGCAAGGTAGATAATATCTAAGGACAAAGAAAAAAAAAAGCCCAGCATAGTAAGATTAAAGACTTTGTGACAGAATCTTCATAGACTTTAAACTATAATATGTTTGGTTTGTTTCTGCTTAATCTGATGTGTGAAGTTAGTCATTATGGACTGTATTTCAATAGCAGGTTTTTTTAAAAAAAATAATGAATTACAATCTCTTAAATTACCCTAAGAAAACTTTGCTGTGAAAGGATATAATATTTACAAACTGAGATCCATAAAAATAAAGCCATAAGAGCCTAAAAACTAGTTTTGCCAGTTAGCTTGGAATGGGGGAGCATCCCAATGGACATAATTGACAACAGATTCCACCTTCCCCCCCCCCCCATCCTGCTTCTGCCCTCCCCATCTTTTAACTGGGCTGCAATATTTGGCTTTAATGAGATGGTAAATATCTAGTCAGGGTCAGAGGATCAGCAGGGTTCAATTCAAACCAATACTAGAAGTTTCTCCCTATCATTAGAGAATGTTTGCTTAAATAATTATTTAAGCAAGTAATGACAAATAATATCACAGACTTTTGCAGGGCTGGGAAGTTTCCATGATTCTCACAATTCACTAGCAAATCTGGCAAAGTTCACATAACTGGAGTTAAGGCATCAGTCCAGCAACACATGTTTTTCCTGCCATTTTTTTTTAATAGTATAGTTTAACTATTTTTGTTTCCTTTTAATTAATTTTCAGTTAAAATAAGTATACTCAAGTACAGTATAAGTATTAGATTTTTATTAGATTTTTTAGACTGTTTATAAATTTAATCATAACTTTTTCAGGCAAGATAAAATGTGGACGCAAAAGATGCAAGTAAATGATTCTTAGTGGATTTGAACCATTTGGGGAAATGAATAAAGAAATGACATGGCATCCATTCAGGCTCTCTCTTCATCAAAGTCTGCTAAACAGCCAAAGATAGAAGGCCATCTTATATGAAATGAATCTATAAGTAAAACAATTTTTCCTTGCACCTCTAACAAATTTGCATCCCTTGAATCATTCGAATGGGACTTTCAAACAGAACTCAAAAAACAACAGCTGTTAGATTTTTCATTACTTGGCAGACAGTTGTTAAATGAAAATCCAGTCTATATCTTCTGGTTTGTTTGTTTGTTCCATCCATGCTGAATGTGTGTAAGATGTAAACTGGACTGGAATATAAATTTTGGAACAGGCAAACAAACTAATATTTATAACAAGAAAAAAATATTTTAAACAGTCCTGAAGTGATTTGTGAAGTGCACTTGGGCTGTTAGATGTATTCCTTCAGCTTACATTACAAATGCAGTTGAATGCATAGACAAGCATTCTTGAACTGCAGCTAACCAGAATGATTTCAACATGAATACTTTCATATCCTGATGTTATGTACCATATTGAAACAGAGAACACTTCTATTTTTCAAAGTAGATGATGCTCGGTATTTGGTGGCCAGATCAGTCAGTGATCATTCAGCAAATACCCAGCAGAATACCTTTGTTTAAAATGAGAAGGTGCATGCTTCATTAATCTTCAGATGGGAGACTGCTGGGACCACCTTCTTATATAAGTTTCATTACCAAATTGGAAAAAGGATAGGTGACACATGAGCAATTTCCCATAGTTGTCATTTGGAAAGCAGCCATACCAGTTATAATGAAGTGAAATTGAAACACCGTAAGTTCTTCCCATGCTCCCATTTTTCAATACAAATGTCATCTTTTCCACAGTACCTATGTAATAGGGCCCCTGTATTTTAGTCCCCAAAGTAGAAAAAATTCTGGAGTACTATGCCAAATTCAAGAATGATGGGAATAGAAAGGGTTAAATTAATCCTGCTCTGAAACTGCTACTGGCATCTGCTTCTCAAGAGGAACATAAAGGACATTAACAAAATTGACTGACTTTCTAGTCTGGCAGTGTAACAAGAGTACGAAGTTCCTACACTGAAATGAGCAGCTTCATTTAGAAATAGAAACCATCAAAAGGCTATTCATTTGTCTCTTACAAACTCAGTAGAGTTTGGATCCAGCAACCTTTTCTGAGCAATCTTCCCACAAGAGACATAGATGCTCTTTCTAGACATCTTGTTGACACTGTGTTGAGTCCTGGAAATTGTTGTAATTGAAGGAGCATCTGCAAGATGGTGGCCATGACTGTATAATCAAAGTCCAGCCCTTTTTACATGTAAATGTGTACTACTTGCTTGGTTGCACAACTGGGATTTTGATCACAGCATCCTGATTGCCATTTTGACATTGTTGAATCCCCTCTATGGATGCCTCTATGTTGCTAGTAAGATGTGATTTAGACTTCTGTCTCAGTCACATTAAGGAACATATGTGTGTCGTTTGGAGAGGATTGCATGGCTGTTGCATTTCTACTTTTTGCAAATGTTAGTGTTAGCTAGGGGGTGTTGAAACAACAATGTGTTTTGCCTTCCGCACACTTCTCAGCAGAAAGTTGGATCAATCAAACAATATGCAGGACACACATCTCCACACATAACTGAAATACAGGAGGTACGTTCATTGATCCATCTTCAACCTATGCTTAGCCATTTACTTCTTTGCAGCATAGGTATGCATCAAAGTCTACACAGTTATGGGAAGCCTAAATCAAGTTTAAGAAATGCTAATGTCCACTTTCAAGATATCCTTACCTTGCACTCACTTTTAGGATTATTTTAAAATAGATACAAATCCTCATCCAATACATTACAGAACCAGCGTATTTGAAAGTTATATCCCAATGATAAAAGAAAGCAAACATATGCAAATATATGTATATGTACATGTGCATACACATGTACATGTATATATACTTATAGTCCTTCAAGACTATCCCTAATATTACTTGCCTACTTGCCTGGCTTCCGGCTGTTTTTTCCTTAAATAGATTATTTTATTTTTATTATTTGCAAACATTCCTCCGGATGCAACACATGCCTCATCACATTCTTAGAAAATTAAAAATATGGCTAGCTGTAGTTCAGTGCTTTCTTTGGAAGTTGGCCATCTGCCTAGGAAACCTTCCAAATAAATCTAGTAGTGATAAGAAATAACATGGAAAAAGCCAAGAAGGAATCAGAAAACATTCTCAAAAGTTTCCCTTGCATTTTCTGAGTTAGCCTTGCTTACGGTAGTAGCGATTTACAAAAGCCATTTTAATTTGTGCTCAGAATTCCAAGTTGTTCACTGCATTGAAAAATATAAGTGTTGAATGGATCCTGATATATATATTTATTTTTAAATGTGTATATATTTAATTTTTTTGTATATGTGTGGCAGTGGTGGGTTTCAAAAATGTTTACTACTGGGTCTGTAGGTGTGGCTTGGTTGGCGTGATATGGCTTGGTGGGCCTGGCTCGGTGGGCATGGCAGGGAAACTATACTGTAAAATCTCCATTCCCACCCACTCCAGGGAAAGATACTGCAAAATTTCCATTTTCTCCCAATCAGCTGGGACTTGGAATGCAGAGACTAGATGGGGGAGGGGCCAGTCAGAATTTTTACTACCAGTTCTCTGAACTACTCAAAATTTTTGCCACTGGTTCTCCAGAACTGGTCAAAACCTGCTGAAACCCACCTCTGGTGTGTGGGCTAGAGATGGGAGATGCATATAGTGCATATGAAAGTTGTAATTCACTTTCTTTTGATCACCAGCTTTCTGACTTGTATACAAATGACTATGTACAGGATATATGTGCAAATCCAAGGTTGCTGTGCCTGTGGTATAACTGTCTGAAAAGCTCCGCATTGCCTATGTTTTACCACAATTCTGATTTAACATATTAGCAACTTCAAAACATGAAAAACTGTTGCATAGACATATATAGGATACTCTCACCCTAAGGCTTGGTAGATTGATTAATATGTATGCTGTTGTTGAATTATTCTCAATGCAAAGTTTGTTTGACCAACATATCAACCAGAGTGTAGGCAACAATCATTTGAATGATTGCTGTGACACATTTCCAGATGCTTAGAACATTGGCATTGCTGTTAGACTGCACAGTTTGCAAATTAATTTTTTCATGCAAATGCATAGACATGTGGTGGAAACAAAAACCATATATGAACTGCCACCAGTATTTCAATGCATAAAGGCAATATAACAAAATTACATCCTAAGTGCCCGATGGGTAGAAAGGTGGAGTCCAAATTGAAATAATAAATACATGCAATAAATGACAAGATTGTTTAATGATGAATGAAATATGCATGTTTACACAAGATGGGTTATCTTAATGAAGCATTTCAACAAATATTAGCTATCTATTTTGTTGCTAAATGACAAAGCCTAGCTTCTATCTTTTTCCCCATCTCTTCAAAAAAATGAAAGATAGGCTTACATAGGAGTCCTTCTTTCTCCTTATGTTTGAATAAACTGTAGAATGTGTATCTACCAATATACAGCAATTGTTTCATTCAGTTTTGGCATAAAGCAAAATGCATGGACAACAGGAGTTTGCCTCTGCTTTTCAATGTATTCTACTGAACATCTATTTAGAAGTATTTATCTTCTAACAATATGCAATTCAATAGGAGAAAAGTATGGTTTTAAAGTTAGGCCAAGAAAAATGAAATGCAGATGTGGTATAGGTCGCACCTCGCACACGAGCAGTAACTATGAAGAGGATCTAGGAATGCTATTGGACAATCACTTAAATATGAGCCAGCAGTGTGCTGTAGCTGCCCAAGAAACCAATACAGTCCTAGGTTGCATTAATAGAGCGACAACATCAAGATCTCATGAAATGTTAATACCGCTTTATAATGACTTGGTAAGACCACACTTGGAATATTGTATCCAGCTTTGGTCACCATG
The DNA here is from genome assembly GCF_028640845.1 of Ahaetulla prasina. Classification (NCBI taxonomy): domain Eukaryota; kingdom Metazoa; phylum Chordata; class Lepidosauria; order Squamata; family Colubridae; genus Ahaetulla; species Ahaetulla prasina. The sequence goes on along the minus strand of NC_080542.1, from coordinate 103,318,749 downwards.
ATATGAAAAAGATATTGAGATTCTAGAAAGAGCTCACAGAAGGGCAGCAAAGATTATTAGGGGGCTGGAGGCTAAAATATATGAAGAACAGCGGCAGGAATTGAGTATGTCTAGCCTAATGAAAAGAATGCCTGGATGACATAATAGCAGTATTCCAATATTCGAAATGCTGCTACAAAGAACTGAAGGCAGGACAAGAAGCAATGGATGGAAACTGGTCAAGGAAAAAAACAACCTAGAAATAAGGAGAAATTTCCTAACAGAACAATTAACAGCTCTAACAATTAATGAAACTGTTCTAGCAGTTAATGGATCAGCTTTCCTCCAGAAATTTTGGGTGATCTGCCAGTGAAGGTTTTAAAGAAGACATTGGATAGCTATTTATCTGAAATGATATAGTTTCCTGCTTGAACAGGGGGTTGGACTTGAAAACCTCCAATGTCCCTTTCAACTCTGTTATTCTATTATTCTTGAGAATTAAGTATTTCCACTTGTTCATCCAGTATAGCAAATTCCATGTAATTTATGTCTCTATATCCATACATATTTGTCATCCACACATATTTGTCATTCTTCATTAACTAATCAATCCCTTCCATTGCCGTCTATTTTTTTTAAATGTTCATGATGGAATAGCAAAAGATGGTCCTGTCTTTGTTCTATTTTTAAACAGATAAAATTGACAGGACATATCTATTTTTTTTTGTTTTTTGTTACCATACTGGACCACCTGTACCCTGTTGTGTTGTTTCAGAGATATTTCCTAAACAAAAAAATAGAATGACCATGGGTGGGCAAAACAACAACAACAACAGCAACAACAACAGTGGGAGAATGACTGACTTGCAAAAAGCTTCCCCACTGAGTTTCCTTGTGAGCATCAGAAACCTTCCCTCCCTCTTTCTCTTCTTTTTCCCTCCCGTCTTTCCTCCCACCCTCCCTCCTTCCCTTCTTTCACAGGAGGAATTTAAAAGGGGGGGTGGGGAGGAATAACTAAGCGCCATTGTAAATGCAATTAATTCTAAGCCATCATGTGCTGAGTTTTTGTGTGAAGAACAAATAGTCTTTGTTGTCCTCCTCTCTCTTAGCTGGAAGATTGGAGTTAGAATCTGGAGATTGTAAATAAAGGAAAAGTTCTCTCTCAAGTGGAGGTCAGCACCAATTGTCCATGTTATTTTCTTGGCAGCCATAGGAAAGGGTGATGGTCTGCCCCATTGTTTCTCAGTTTACACCTTTAGTCCTTCAGAACAACTCTTCTGTCCTATCTTGCATAGTTTGCCTCTTGTAAGGCTATAAGGAAACCATTGCATAGCTGATTAGTTCATAAATCCTCTGGAAATTATCCAAATCTTAGGATAATTCTGTCCAAAGACAGCAGCTGTTTTTGCACTGTCCATTTTTGAAGAGATTGACAACTGCCTACACCAGCTAATCTAAAAACTCTTCTTCACTGCAACATTCTGTATGTGGTTTTTGCAACCTACCCCTCATTTCATTGTCTCATTTCAGTTCATCGCTACTACAGGTGACCTTCACCTGCTGTACATCTCCAATATATTTGATTATTGAAAGCTGTCAGATTGAACCAACAGTAAAAAAAATATATTTTAAATTATAAGAAAATACTGGAAAGTTGTGCATTAATAATGCCTGAATAATGAGACAGATTTAAGACAGAAGTATTGTCAAAATGTTAGAATAGTTGCCTTACTGCCAATCTACATGGTTTTGTTTTTTTAAAGTACTCAATATTGGGCTTTCCCATCAGTCTCCCATTCGAACACTCCCTGAGTCTGACCCGACTTAATTTTTCTTAAAATCAACCAAAATTACTTTTATCTTGCAACCTGCTATGCTTCAAAGCTGCTTTCCTGCAATAGGAGTACTGGAAGAAAATCAGAGTGTAAGCACAATTTTAACAAATGCAAAGGGCTAAGTTAATGAAAACCTTTGAAAGGCTAGTACTTTCCTATTTGAAAACCATCATGGATCCGCTGTTAGATCCCTTGCAATTTGCATACCGAGCAAATAGATCAACAGATGATGCTGTTAATATGGCTCTGCAATACATCCTACAACATCTTGAGTCTCCAAAGACCTATGCAAGGGTCCTCTTTGTAGACTTTAGTTCAGCATTCAATACCATCATTCCAGGCACTCTTCTAACTAAACTAAACCAGCTACAGTTACCGGGATTGACTTATAAGTGGATCACAAGCTTCCTAACAAACAGGAAGCAGCAGGTGAAGCTAAGCAAGATCACATAAAATACCTGTACAATTAGCACAGCCCCCCCCCCCAAGGCTGTGTGCTCTCCCCACTTCTCTTTTCTCTGTATACCAATGACTGCATCTCCAACAATCCATCTGTTAAGCTACTGAAGTTCGCAGATGACACAACAGTGATTGGTCTCATTCGAGACAATGACAAATCCGCATATAGACGTGAGGTCGAACAACTAGCCTTGTGGTGCGACTGTAACAATCTGGAACTGAACACACTCAACACAATAGAAATGGTGGTAGACTTTAGGAGAAACCCTTCCATACTTCCACCTCTCACAATACTTAACAACACAGTATCAACAGTAGTAACCTTCAAAATTCTAGGCTGTATCATATCGCAAGATCTAAAGTGGACAGCTAACATCAAAAAAATCATCAAAAAAGGACAACAAAGAATGTTCTCTCTGCGCCAACTCAGGAAGCTCAAACTGCCCAAGGAGCTGCTGATTCAGTTCTACAGAGGAATTATTGAGTCTGTCATTTGCACCTCTATAACTGTCTGGTTCGGTTCTGCAACCCAACAAGAAAGACACAGACTTCAGAGGATAATTAGAACTGCAGAAAAAATAATTGCTACCAACTTGCCTTCCGTTGAAGACCTGTATAATGCATGAATCAAGAAGAGGGCCGTGAAAATATTTACAGATCCCTCACATCCAGGACATAAACTGTTTCAACTCCTACCCTCAAAACGACGCTATAGAGCATTGCACACCAGAACAACTAGACACAAGAACAGTTTTTTCCCGAAGGCCATCACTCTGCTAAACAAATAATTCCCTCAACACTGTCAAACTATTTACTAAATCTGCACTACTATTAATCTTCTCATCGTTCCCATCACCAATCTCTTTCCACTTATGACTGTATGACTGTAACTTTGTTGCTGGCAATCCTTATGATTTATATTGATATATTGACCATCATTTGTGCTGTAAATGTTGTACCTTGATGAACGTATCTTTTCTTTTATGTACACTGAGAGCATATGCACCAAGACAAATTCCTTGTGTGTCCAATCACACTTGGCCAATAAAAAATTCTCCTCTATTCTATTCTATTCTATTCTATTCTATTCTATTCTATTCAGACGGTCGTCTCTTGACAAGTTCTACCATTTTACTGCAGTCCCCACAGCGACTGCAAACTTGAAAAATATTTCCAGGATGTTGTTCATTCCAGAACTACCAGATTTGGTCAGCAGAAATCCAAATGACAGCAGAGAGATATAGAAAATGCATTCCTGTCTTCCAGAAACTGTCCAGATTGTAGAAACTAGCAGAATAGGTTAAACTATTTTAGTCATGCTCTATAAATATAGGAATGCATATAAGGTATGCAAATGTATTAGGCTTCTTAATTCCAATTGTGTTTTAACAGCTATAGCATTCATTTCATTTGCTTAATATCAGCATGATTTTGAGTCAGGTTACTATGGGCATCATATTACAGAGTGAAAGAAAATATAGCATTTTCTTAATGATGTGAAGATATGGTCTCCATCTTCACTTATGAAAATGAAGAAGAGGAACATAGGAAATTTCCTAGTGAAATTCTATTGAACATATCAATAGAATATTCTATTCTATTGAACATATTAATATTATTATATTGTTATATTAATCAAGTATTAATGTTACCATATCTTATGTCCCCAGTAGAGACAAGAGTAGATTTTTTTTCCTGGAACTTTTGGCTAATTAAGATAGTATTAAAATGGTATTAATTTTATGATATTTTGTTGGATTTAAAAGATGAAATCTACCAGAAATAAAAGATTATAAAGAGTCTTGCTCTGATCACATATGGTGGTAAACATTGTTTCTTTAATTCTGATTCACTCACTATCAATTGATTTGGTTCATACAACAGACTGTATCAAAATAGCAAAAACCATGCTGGTTCATATATACCAAGCCATGGTTTGGTTAATGACAGTGTACTTTTAAAATCAACATTTAATTACATAAAAATGCTAATCAAACAAAGTCCATTTTGGCTTATTGCAATATATAAATGTCTGGGTTTAACTTTTAACTAACACAGTCTGGTGTGAAAAGTTACAGATTTCTTGAAAAGAGACTTTTGCATTGCATGGTCTGATGTATATAGAAGAAGAAAAAACAGAGCTATCAGATTTTTGAAGCAGTTTTGAAAATGTTCCAGAATGAATTTTGCTGAAATAATGCCAATATATTTCATGGCATTACAACACATTTTCTTAAAACATCAAAGATGAAAAAAGCAAGTATTTTAAATTTATTTTTAAACAAAACATGTATTGAAATATTATATTGAACTGATTACATAATCAGATAGGATTTGAATTTGTTATGAGGTTTTCCTTTTTTTCTTTCTTTTGGAAAAATTAAGAATGTTGCTAGATATCTGTTTGAAAACTCCAATTTCGCAACTGGGAAATTGTCATTACTGGATACTAAAATGTTTGATGGTTTTCCAAGGCTTTTAGACCTATTTTATCTGTACATTGACAGAAATACTAGACAGTTCTTTGAAAAACCTGTCCCATATTTATACTGTGCTGGGTTTTTTTAATTTTACTTCAAAGAGTCACAGGGTCTTTTTAAATCAAAGGTAAGATATGGTCTAAATTATGCCTTAATTTATTTTTACAGTAAAATACACTGAATAAATGAAGGTTTTTCCTGCCAAAGTTTAAATGTAAACCTCCCCATTTTAGTACAGCACAGAGACGGCTTTGGTCACGTTGGTTGATGATCTCTGGAGGGCACGGGACAGGGGTTGTTCCTCTGTCCTTGTCCTATTAGATCTGTCAGTGGCTTTTGATACCATCGACCATGGTATCTTGCTGCGATGGTTGGGGGGTTTGGGAGTGGGGGGCACCGTTTTTCGGTGGTTCTCCTCCACCTCTCCGACCGCTTGCAGACGGTGTTGGCAGGGGGACAGAGGTCGACCGCTAGGCACCTCACTTGTGGGATGCCACAGGGGTCTATTCTCTCGCCTCTCCTGTTCAACATCTACATGAAGCCGCTGGGGGAGATCATCCATGGTTTTGGGGTAAGTTGTCAACTGTACACTGATGATACTCAGCTGTACATTTCCACCCCAAACCACCCCAACGAAGCCATTGATGTGATTGTAATGCTCTCTACATGGGGCTCCCCTTGAAGTGCACTCGGAGGCTTCAGTTAGTCCAGAATGCAGCTGCGCAGGTGATAGAGGGAGCTACGCGTAGCTCCCACGTAACACCGCTCCTGCGCAGACTGCACTGGCTACCTGTGGCCTTTCGAGTGCACTTTAAGGTGTTGGTTACAACCTTTAAAGCGCTCCATGGCTTAGGGCCTGGGTACTTACGGGACCGCCTGCTGTTACCACATGCCTCCCACCGACCCGTACGCTCTCACAGAGAGGGACTTCTCAGGGTGCCGTCCGCCAAACAATGTCAGCTGGCGGCCCCCAGGGGAAGGGCCTTCTCTGTGGGGGCTCCCACACTCTGGAACGAGCTTCCCCCGGATTTATGCCAAATACCTGACCTTCGGACATTCCGTCGCGAACTGAAGACACATCTTTTCATTCGCGCGGGGCTGGCTTGAATTGAATTTTATTAATTTTAAATTTTTATTAATTAATTTAAATGGGTTTTTTAGTTTATGTTATATTTTAACTTCTCAGGCTAATTTTAAAATAAGTTTTTTAATTTGCATTTTAAATTGTATATTGTATTATCTGTTTTATTTTTGCCTGTACACCGCCCTGAGTCCTTTGGGAGAAGGGCGGTATAAAAATCAAATAAATAAATAAATAAATAAATAAATAAATAAATAAATGACCCGGTGCCTTGAGGCCGTTCGGATCTGGATGGGGATGAACAGACTCCAACTCAACCCATCCAAGACGGAGTGGCTGTGGATACCAGCGTCCCGGCACAGTCAGCTAATTCCATCGCTGACTGTGGGGGGCGAATCGTTGGCCCCCAGGGAATCAGTGCGCAACTTAAGCGTTCTCCTGGATGTATGGCTGTCTTTAGAAGATCATTTGACGGGGAGCTTTCTATCAGGTTCGCCTGATTTGCAAGTTGCGTCCCTTCCTGGATCGGGACTCTCTATGCACAGTCACTCATGCCCTCGTTACTTCCCACCTGGATTACTGCAATGTTCTCTACATGGGGCTCCCCTTGAAGAGCACCAGGAGGCTCCAACTGGTACAGAATGCAGCCGCACGGGGGATAAAGGGAGCATCTCGTAGCTCCCATGTAACACCTCTCCTGCGCAGGCTGCATTGGTTGCCAGTGGTCTTCCGGGTGCGATTCAAGGTTTTGGTCATCACCTTTAAAGCGCTCCATGGCATGGGACCGGGATATTTACGGGACCGCCTGCTGCCACCAGTAGCCTCCTACTGACCTGTGCGCTCTCACAGGGAGGGCCTCCTTAGGGTGCCGTTGGCCAAACAATGTCGGCTGGTGGCCCCCAGGGGAAGAGTGTTCTCTGTGGGGGCTCCTGCCCTGTGGAATGAACTACGCCTTCTCCCTGATCTTCGGACCTTTAAGCGCGAGCTTAAAACTTTCTTCTTTCATCAAGCAGGGCTGGCCTAATGATAAATTTTAATCGAGGGTTTTTACTGGGGTTTTTAAGGGGCTTATTCTACTTTTATAATTTTACCCACTTATTTTAAATATTCAGCTTATTGAATTAAATTTTTAATGATATATTGTATTTTAAATTTTTTGGTATTTGTGTTTTATCTATGCTGTACACTGCCCTGAGTCCTCAGAGAAGAGCGGTATAAAAATGTGAACAATAAATAAATAAATAAATAAATATTAGGTTAAAAATATATGTACTCCTGGTCATTGTGACCTATTGATTATAACACTAATCAAGCATCACATTCCCTTTTTTATTTTCTTATTTATTTATTTGTCAAGCATACATAAGATAACAGGTAAAAGTATAAACATAATTTGAATACATGAAAAGAATAAGTAAAAAGGAATATTAGGACAGGGACGGTAGGCACGCTGGTGCACTTATGCACACCCTTACAGACCTCTTAGGAATGAAATGAGGTCCCTTTGCCTAGAATTCTCCAAACATCATGAAGAAGTGATTAAATTTTTAACTGACATGATTAAAGATCTTGGATGTTGGAAATCATTATACAATAGCAGGTAGAGAATGTCAAGTAGTCCATTTTTTTATATCTTTAAGAAAGGAATGAAAAAGAATTTGAACAAACCAATAGAATCAACAATCCTTGAGTTATGTAGATGCTGAGTTGGGTTATGACAAATATTTATAATAAGTTTCTATAGATCCCATAACCCCGTATATATTGTTAGAAAACTCTTTTTTTGGAAAAAAATAAAATAAAATTGAACATAATGGCCTCTGAATGCTGGATTCCGAGGAGGTGGGGAAAGAAAAAATGAGAGTACTTATCAAGATAGTGGTAAAGAATGGATTGGCAGATATCTGTGTTGCATGCTATGAAACATTCTAAGCTTTTCACTAAACTATATGTTGTAGATCTTACTTGCCTGGGACATTTAGAAGTTTGGAAGTTTAATTAGAAACCTAATACTATTTTTTGCTACATAGTATGAGATGAGGAAGAGACAGTCATATGGTCATTATATTGCTAGTTGGTGGGGTGTGGAGACAATTGGAAATGGCTAATTCTGATATATTGGGCTAGGACAGTACAACTATCAAACTACCTGGTCCCGCACGACAACCGATGCCTGGGTACTGCAAACCATCACCCTTGGTCTCTCCCTCGAATTCAATTCAAATCCTCCGAGGAGATTCATCCAATGCCAAATTCCCAAAGAACCCACCAAGAGGGCTCAAATGGAAGACGAGATTCCTATTGTCCATCAGTGCCATAGAACCAGTTCCCATGCCTCACCAGGGGACCGGCTTCTATTCAATTCTTTTCCTAGTGGACAAAAAATCAGGCAGCACCAGAGCCATCTTAGACCTGAAGCAACTGAACCTTCACATCAAATATCACAGATTCAAGATGCACTCCCTCAATTCAATCTTAGGAAGCATCAGAAGAGGGGACTATCTAACATCCATCGACCTCAAGGAGACCTATCTACATGTACCCATCAGACCTGCCCACAGACGCTTTCTCAGGTTCAGTTATGCCGGAGCCCATTTTCAATACATATCAAACTGCTTTGTGAATTAAACATAAGAGCAAACATGAACCCAATGATGGGTGAAATCATCTCTTTTCTCTCTGCCTCTTTTTACCACAACTATTTTCCTCTCGTTTTCTGAATATTCCCTTTGTTCTCTTCATTATCTCTTCTTCTCCAGTCTATAGGTTTACAGGAAAGGGACAGTCTGATATCAGCATTTTCAGAGTACCTCTGAACTTAAACTGCAGCCTATTATTAACAGCAACTGCTTGCAATATTGCAGGTTCAAGTCCCACCAGGCCCAAGGTTGACTCAGCCTTCCATCCTTTATAAGGTAGGTAAAATGAGGACCCAGATTGTTGGGGGGCAATAAGTTGACTTTGTATATAGTATACAAATGGATGAAGACTATTGCTTGACATAGTGTAAGCCGCCCTGAGTCTTCGGAGAAGGGCGGGATATAAATGCAAAAACAAAACAAACAAACAAAACTAAGAACTCCCATCATCCCTCATTTAGAAGCATCTCATTATTATACATCTTTTGGACCTGACAAATATAAAAATACTTATAGTTTATTCAGAATGCTTCTACCCTTGTAATTAATAATATTATCTTTGATATATTTAAGTTGACCACTATAAGCTTGTATTTCTTGGCAAAATGCCTGTTGGCCTATAAATCATCATTAATGGTTGTTTGTAAATATCCAGTTGCTAGTTGATTTTTAAAATCAATACCCAGATAATTTTAAATAAAAATTAATGTGTTATGTAATCATTGCAGCTTTTGTAATATAATGTGAATCTGGATTCGTAGTTATGGTAAAAATTTCCCATATGCATATCACTTGTATATATTACAGAAGGGAAATGTGTTATAGACAATAAAATCTGGGTGGGAAAATTTGTTGTCACATTTCGTCTGAATCATTAAGCACAGAAGCATCACACTGCCCACTGCTTTGTAGAGGAATTGTGGTAAAATGTGCAAGTTTACTGCTTCTCATCTCCCCTGGCAAACAGATTGCTTATTTTAGTTTTGAAAATGAAGAGATGGCAGCATCGTGGCTCTGTAAATAAGAGCATGCATCTCAATTTTCTGCAAATGCTTAAGTGGTTTACATCTGTTTCTTCCCCAGTTGTATTTCTCAAACATGAATTTCCATTTTAAAAAGAGTCGTAAAATCACCACTATTTCTCTACAGATCTATTAGCAATAAAATAGCCTACAGAGGTTTGCACAGCCATGGAAAATGTGCAGTGATAATAGGCTGTCCTGCTGTTACACATCTTGTACAAACTTTACATCTATCACTGTGGAAGCCTCTATCTGCAGGATTAGAGTACAGCAAACAACTTGAATGAGACAGACCAAAAGAAGGAGAATGGTACAGGATGCTCTATATACACATCATTAATCAGACATGATGAATTCCCAAAATCAAAAATGCATTTACTTAGAGTCAACGAAGTAGGGAAAATGCTGATCAGACTCTGAGATGTAAAACTTTACATAAAATTAATCTCTAGAAAACTGGAGTTGCATCTCAACAAGAGAAGGCATATTTTCATATTCCTCTCAGAGCTTTCATTGTTTCATATTGCTAAATTATGGTAACTTCAAACATTGAAACTGCCAGATGCTTTGGTGATAAATGTCAGAGAAATATTGGATCAGGAGCAATGTATGAGTCTCCAAGGTCAATCAGGAGGACTGGAGAGAGAACTTTGGAAGCTGTACCTAAAAGCATAGCAAGAGCTGATCTGAGATTGGAATAGGCCAGCAGCCTCCTCTTCTACATTCCAAGGGTTATTCTAAACAGAGCTCTACAACCTGTGTTCCCTGGTAAACAGGCAGCCTAAAACATCTAAAATTCCTTCAAAATGTAGGGGAAATTATTAAATACTTGACTGGTGAACAATCCTGTTAATTGTGATTTATAGGCCTCTGTGAGGTGTTTAATTCTGCTTTGATGAAATGATTCACACTTTGGGGGCAACATGATTTACCGCAGGAAAGTTCTTCGTGTTAGCCTGATGGCTTTCTCTGTTGCATTGCACTGCTCAAAGGCCTCTCTTGTTTACTAGAAGCGCCGTAGAATGGAGTCTTATGGATACATACTTTACTATGACTTTTAGAAGGTGATATTATGAACTGTTTCATAAAACAGTTCTGAAGAAATGCTTTGCCTGAAATATCATCAAAACAAATTCTCCTTGGAAGCATTGAAGAGCCATGGTGGCGCAGTAGTTAGAGTGCAGTACTGCAGGCTACTTCTGCTGATCACCGGCTGCCAGCAGTTTGGCAGATCAAATCTCACTAGGCTCAAGGCTGACTCAGCCTTCCATCCTTTCGAGGTGGGTAAAATGAGGACCCAGGTTGTTGGGTGCAATAGCTGACTCTGTAAACCGCTTAGAGAGAGCTGTAAAGCACTGTGAAGTGGTAGACAAGTCTAAGTGCTAGTGCTAAGTGCTATTGCAAATCCAATTATTTTATGATAATTAAATGTAAATGTCCAATGAACTAAATATCATTTGATTTTTTAGATTGTTTTTACCTACTGGTTTTTCAAAGTGTTACCACTAGCATACTACTTAAATAAGAGCAAGTGAAGCCATGACCTACCCCAAAGTATATGCTGCCATGAGGGCAAAGGTAAAGACTTTTTTATGCTTCTAGTCCATCTTTTCTCTGAAGCACAAGCTGTTCAGATCTTTAGAAGTACAACTCCAGCAAAAGTCATTTTTCTGATATAATGAGAGCTATAATCCAAAATATTTGAAGGGTTCCAGGTTATAGTCCCTATCTAGCTTTGCTTTTATATTGGGCCACAACACAGCTCAACTTTTTCCCTTCCTTTCCTTAGAACTGTTTGTTAAGTGTTCTTCTGAATTTAAAGGAAATCCAAAGCAACTTTCAAAAGTGAAGTTTGGCGGGAAAAGTGAAGACTATTGGAGGGAAAAAGGTAAATGCAAACATTCCAAAAACAGTGAATTTGTAAAATATAAAGCACATTATAAAACAGCAAAACAGTCCATCACCTCTTGAAAGCAAAAGAAAAAAACAACACAACTTCACAACTAACAACAACAAATTTCTGATTAAAATTCAGATCAAAAGAATAGTTGGCTTGTCTAACTAAATTATATAAAGTAGGCAAATACTGAATAAATATTTAGCTGTACCCCATGAAAAATTACTGGATAAAAAATTCAGAGCTACAGTAATATCCATGATACAGGCCCTAAAGCTATGTTCAATTTGACTAATGTAATCCTCAAAAAAGAGAGAAAGAGAGAGAATGAGCCATTTATATTTGGATATCCCAATGCAACTGTCATAAAAGGATAACATAAAAGGACAGATGTGAAAAAGCTTTTTGTCATGTAATCAATTCATGTTGCTGTAAATTCAGTATATAGGAACATATTCTGATATGGAAGGGAAATGTTATCTGACGTTTTAAAGACAGGAGACGTGAACATTTAATTTCCCACATTAATGATGTTATTTGCCTGATAGGCTATCTGAAGCTTATTTTTATGCGCAAAAAATGTATCCATATGAAATATGCTCCAGTACAGTATTCTATTTTAACATGATATGCCTGGCATTACATGATCTATTGTGATGATAGTAGCAGAAGACTTTCAACCTCACTTGAAGGACACACCAATCTTCTAGCAACGTCTATCCAAAAACTCCTATTCTTAGGAGGTTTTCCAGAGAAAGATAGCAAGATCACTACTATTTGTCTAAATGCTCAAGCTTCTCTGTCCAAGCTGAGAACCTTTTAATCCCTACTGCCAAGAGATCACCTGATAAATAGTCCTTTGGAATCTCTTTTCTCTTCTCTATTTAAGACCTAAATACCGCTCTAAGAAAAACTTTGAAGAAAGTAGCACATGGTGATCTTGTATGGAAGGAAGGCTTTGTTGAGAAGAACATTCCATCCGAGTGGAAAAATTCAATCTCCTTCTGGCCTTTCAAATGCAGATATAAATTTTCATTTGCCCCAAACTGCTTGTTTGTTGTTATGGTGGTCCTGTTCAGAACACTCTACAGCTCCCCATCTGCTCAGTCAATTTCTGCAGTTGCAGGAGGCAAAAATATAATTTAAAACCCTCAATTTACATTTCAGGTTCTTGGCTGCCATTGCTGTTCATGGCTGCAGCACACATCTTAACTTAAATAATGCTATTCCTCCTCCTTCTCTTTCTCCTCTAAATGAGTAACTGAGTGCAGAGACAGAGAAAGCAAAGAATTATGATTTTGAATTAAATTAAAGTAACATGTAACACAAGATGCTAAATTTTTATTTTATTTATTTTTTTATTTTATCATAACATTATATATAGGAACATATATTGAAAGGAAACAATAGGACAGGAACGGTAGGCACTTTTGTGCACTTATGCACGCCCCTTATAGTCTTCTTAGGAATGGGGTGAGGTCAATGGTAGGCAGTTTTTGGTTAAAGCTTTTAGGAGTTGGAGAGGAGACCACAGAGTCAGGTAGTGTATTCCAAGCATTAACAACTCTGTTACTGAAGTCATATTCAGTATGACTCATCTCATCTATTAATAGATGAGAAACAGAGAGAGAATAAAATATAGGTTGCCCTCGACTTTCAATAGTTACAACGGACAGAAAGACGTGATTTATGACCATTTTTCACACTTATGACTGTTGCAGAATTCCCATAGTCAAATAATCAAAATATAGATGCTTGGCAACTGATTCCTACTTGGAGTCATGTGACCACCTTTTGTGAGTTTCTGACAAGCAAAATCAATGGGGAAGCCAGATTGACTTAACAATTGTGTTGCTAATTTAACAACTATAGTGATTCACTTAACATCTGTGGCAAGAAATGTTGTAAAATGGGGCAGAACTCATTTAACAACTCACTTAGCAACAGAAATTTTGAGCTCAATTGTGGTTGTAACTTGAGGATTACCTGTATATAAAGATTTTTCTTCAAATACGGATAAATGGGAGTTATTAACAATTTGGAGAAAGGTGAATGTTTTCAAAGTAAATAGTATTCTCAAATTAATTTACATTCTCAGATGAATTCTTGTTAAATTTCTGAAAAACTTTTTCAGAAAATAAACTCTTTAGAAAATTTCTATGGAGCTTCTTCAATTCCAAGAATACCTTTACCAATTGCAATTACAAATTATTGAAAATCAATTCAGTTTTTCAAATCTGGAGTTATATCATCAAGATTACCTATTGTCAAGTTTTAAATAATAAAATTCATCAATTGCTGTTAATTTTCTAATCTGGGCATTCTGGATTATGCCTGCAGTATATAGCATTTTTAGTTGGATGAATAATAACAGTATTTAAATATAATAGAGCCTCTAACAACCTCTGGAAACAATCATATCAATTAGAATTAGAATCATATCAATTAGAATTAGAATTAAAGTGTCTAAAACATGCTTACTTCCCCTGCTAAATTGACGTTATGGGAAAAACTAATATTAAAAATTGGGGAAAAGATGGTTATATGAAAAATTGGAAAAAAACAGAGACATTGAGGCAAGTAACAGAAGCTCACTTCATTGCATAGCAGTTGGGTCTCAGTTGCCGGACTGTCAGTCCTTCAGCTGACAAGCTCAGCATCTTTAACTGCTGAGCCATCACACCCCATTTGAAGGGTAATGATTATTTTACTTTGATTTTTGCAGTGAGTGTATTTTTAATGATCTTGGGGTCTGGAGTTTATGTGCATATTGCAGGAACTGGGTATGTCTAGTTTAATAAAAAGAAGGACTAGGGGAGACATGATAGCTGTGTTCCAATATCTCATGGGTTGCCACAAAGAAGAGGGAGTCGGGCTGTTCTCCAAAGCACCTGAGGGTAGAACAAGAAGCAATGGGTGGAAACTGATCAAGGAAAGAAGCAACTTAGAACTAGGGAGAAATTTCCTGACAGTTAGAACAATCAATAAGTGGAACGACTTGCCTGCAGAAGTTGTAAATGCTCCAACACTGGAAATTTTTAAGAAAATGTTGGATAACCATCTGTCTGAGATGATGTAGGGTTTCCTGCCTGGGCAGGGGGTTGGACTAGAAGGCATCCAAGGTCCCTTCCAACTTTGTTGTTGTTGTTGTTGTTGTTGTTGTTGTTGTTATTGTTGTTATGTGTGTAAGTTTGTCTTTTACCAGCTTTCTCTCTAATGTCACATTTCAATCTGTCTACTGAAAGCAGCATACAAAATGATGTGCCTCCTATTGCAAAACCAAGCAAAACTTGTGACAGGAACATTTAAGTACGACTGATCCATCGGTCAAAATATTTTATGAGGAAATCAGGCTATGCTAAACCCAGAATACATGCAACCACATACTGTCATTTTACTAGGTTCCTTTGACAGACATGTTTGAATCTTGTGACACTGCATTATAAATTTATCTCTGTTTCAACTTTTAGCTCACAAAGGTTAATGCAAATATAAAATTCAAACAATATCATAAAAAATGACCTATCATTCTAAAGCAAAGGGTCTCGATAAAATATTAAACAACATGTTCCCGTACATTTAAGAGACTATACCCTAAAATGCCACAAGAATGTGGAAGTAACTTCCTAGAAGCGCTTAATAGAGTCCCTTTATTAAGGCAGATGAGAGACCAAGAGCAAATAGAACAATTGACCTTTCTCCTACAGCAAATCCTCCCACCAGGCATCACAATTCGTACCAAGCAGGATTATACTTATTTTTCAAGCCAACAGCCATTTTCAGCAACGCTATAACTAAAGCATGGATGAAGCTGGGATAAAATTTATTCAGTTTAATTAAAATTAGGTTAATTAAGTGTGATTAATTAATCATGTTTTACAAAGCTGTTCATGTTAGAAAAGAACACATTCTTTGGGACGTGCCGGAGTGTATCACCTCTTTGTATGTTCATCAAAGTAGCCTCACTTTTTTTAGGCACCAAAGTAACCCTTTAAAAAAGATGATGCTTTAAGGAATCTGCTGAAAAACTGAATGAAAATATTGGTTTCAGTTTGCATTATGTTTTCTCTTCTATGATTCAGCTTGCTTGTTTCTGAGAACTTGGAAAAGTGAATTAAAATGGAAAACTTAACATTCTGATTATAAATAAAAAAATATGTCCTCCAAATACATAGTTCTCCTTTTTTGTCTTCAATAGCAATGAAAACATTGTCTTTCAGCCAAATATAATAGTAGTTTAGTGAGCAACTTGGATGAGATATTTTTTTGTTTTGTTTTTATTGTTTGGGCAAGATCATTTCTTAGGTAAACAAAGAGATTATATTTTTCTAAGAGAGACGTCCATGAAAGTCTGCATGGAAAGAGTGGAGACTGAAAGCAACTCTTAACTCTCTGCCATATATATTTTTCTTGCAATGAAAGGAACAGAATGGAACAAGTTTAAAAACAATTAGTATACGTGGTGTTCATTCTTGGCACATTCTATATCCTTTTCTGCCTGAGAATGCTCAGCAGTCTTTCATGAAAAATGTTTTTGAACTAATGAGGTATATTTGCATTCCCTTTAGAATGGATTTGGAATTTTTCATCTATGCTGTGCCATGAAAAATGGATGTGTTTTTCACAGAGGTAATTTGAACATAAACCATCACATCAATGAAAAGACAACCTTTGCAGAAGCTTTTTAACTTAGCTCATTCCATTTGTTTTCACTGGGGAAGGTCAGACATACGCAAGGGATGTAAATTTCATGCACAAAACCTAGATGCTGATGAGATTTGTTTTTGTAGATAATCTGTAGCAGAGAAATTTTTCATAATGTCATGGCAAAATAAATTAAAATGTTCATCTTCATATGGCTGGTTCCATTGCATTAAAATAAATGTTGCAAGCTCATTTAATTAGTATAGTTAGGAATGTCTCTTCCCTGCTTCACTGACTCTCCAAATCACAAGTTAATTTGTCAAAATCAGACCATTGTTTTTCCTTCATTCTTCATTACGGCAAAAGACAGCCCTATTTAAATAAATGTTTATGCTACAGAGAGCAGAGTGGTGAACAATCCCAAATATTTTCATAAGCCAATGTTAGAAAAGTTTGGTGCATACAGTACAAAGATACCTGGATAGGATCAGGAGAAGTTGTTGGATCTTTGACTAGATGGAATTTAAAAAATCAAGCAGTTCCTTGTAAGCAATCATACTTTCATACCATTTCTCATGCTGGCAGTTAAAGAGAATTGGAAACCATTTCTCACAGTATATCCAAAGACAATGGCTGACATGGGACACAATCCTATAAATTATCCTATTCATATTATTCTACTCTAACCCTTCAAGACTCTTGGTTAATCTATTATTTTGTATTATGCTGTTATCATGCCTGTATCACCAATCCCATTAGTATGTAGTGCAGTTTCTTTACTAGGACATGAGTAAGACAACTTCTCCATTAAATGCATGATCAAATTATCAAGATAACCCTCCTAATTTTTTTTATAAACAATAAGTTGGAGTAAGAGGCATAGTGGAAAAGGAAAACAGTAAATACAATTGGAATTACAATATAGCTACACAAGGAGGAGACTTGAGGTTACAATTTCTAAAACACTTATATAAAGTTTCCCTAAATGCTATTTTTAATGTATGCAAAAGAGGAAATCATGAATAAGTAGAGGATAACCATATTCATACTATCTGTAAATCAAGTCAAATAAAAATGAGCTTTTCTGAGCAACAATAATTAGCAATAATTCCCATGTTTTTTTTAAAGTAAGTTTTGGAATGCTGTTCAAAAATGTGGCCCTCAATCTCCTGAAAGAGCTTCAGTACTGAATTATTATAAGAATCCAACCCTTCAATAGCAGTGGCTGGCAAGCCAAGACTGATATGTCAGTTGTGATCTTGTATACCTTTGCTACTCTGTGACTAGTGTTTTAATTTGCTTTAATGAATGCTCTTAAAGACCATGAAATCTTTATGATGCAAAATGGCTGTACTAAGCAGTTATGGTACTGCCATGTTATACTGCCATTGCATTTGTTATCAATATGTTTCCATACTGGGTGCTACCTCTGAAGCCTATGCCTTTCCCAAACAGATTTTACTATTTCAGAATATTTCTATTGTGGAAATTTTGCCAGATTTATTCTTAGATTTTAGAAAACAATGAAATATCCTTTGATATTTCTATCAAAGGATGCCTATCCTGAGATCTGATGGGAGAAGGTTTGATAGTAGATGTTAGAGTGGATGATGGAAGAGACGGACACAGCTCTTTTAGTAATAACAGCTCTTTATTAGGAGACCAGTACAACCCAACAGAGTGCTAGTCTGGCAGTGTCCTCTTTTATAGAGGGCTGTCAGATGGCTTAACCAATGAGCTCTAAGTATTTTCCCGCCGTTTTGGAGGACCTGAGAGAAGCCTATAGCTCACTCCTTATATGGTACATAACAGTAGAAGTAATCCTTGATTTATGACTAGTTGTTTAATGACAGCAACTGGAGTTAGAATGAAAAGGATGTTTTATGGCACTTTTGATCATTGAAAAAAATTGTGGTGCTCCCCCCCCACCCGCATTCAAATGAATGTATTTCAGGTGCTTGGCAACCGGCTCTCATTTACAACTGGTTGTGAAAATGCCCATTCAGCAGACTAGATTCAGACTTATGACTGTATGATTTGTTTAACCACTGTGTAAAATCATGTGGGTGCTTCAACTTACAACTATTATGGCTTACAACTGAGATTCCAGCCACCATTGCAGTCATGTGGGCTGCCTTTAGGCATTTTTATGGAGATTCCGTTTGGAATTACTTGCTAGTAAAAAATGGACAGCTATTGCATGGACGCTCTAGAATGGCTTTACTGTTTTGAATTACCATTATATATTAATTTAATAATATACAGTATATTAATTCTTTTAATTCTGTTTTATATTTATGTACTATCTATAGACTCTTAGAGTTAGGGTAACCAATAAACCTTATCAATAAAATAAATAAATAAAAATAAATAAAAATATTGTAAATAAAAAAAATGAACGAATAAAATAGATTTTTCAGTTGTAAGCAGTAGTGTAAAATGTATAACGGCAAAAGCCAATGTTGTGGGGTGGAGAGTCTGGGAATTTTAGCTCCAATACATCTGGATGATTCTAAGTTGAAGTTTGCTGCTTTAAGGGTTCTTTCTGGCAGGTAGGTAGTGAAACAATTGCAAGATTCTTAAATATCCATCAGGCCTTCAAAATCAGCCTGTTATTACAAGTAATAAGAGTTTCTGTCTGGCTCAAAAGCAACATGGTGGTCTGGTGGTGAAGATGCTCGCCTCTCATTCAGAAGGCCAAGAATTCAATCCTAGACATTGACAGACTTTTCTCCCTCAGGGCACAAGGAAAACATATCTGCTGTGAATTCCATGTTGGCATCAGGAAGGGCATCCAGCCAGTAAATGTTCAGCTCCATTCAGTTGCCCTGAGTCTACCCCAAAGTGTTGTTTAAAAAAAAGGGGGGGGTTTGAGCCTTTGAAAAATGTAGCATATTTACATTTTTAAATATAATCCAAATGAAACAAACTACTACTTTCTCATTAATGTCCTTAATGAGGGGTTCTGAATTTAAAAACAAAACAAAACATCATGATGTACTTTTTTCTTTTCTCAATGTTTTCAACATGTCTTCCTTGGTTATTTCTTTGTACAGCTTGTCACATAGGCTGTGGAGTGCTAGCATCCTTTTGATTAGGTTCTTTGGCACAGCAATATGTTAGTGACTTTTAGAATCCATTCCCAGTATGAATCTGGTGATGCTACGGCCTGGGAGAGGGGGATCAATCTTATTTTTCCAACATTACAGTGTCTCTGAGATCAGCTTTGTGCCATTAATGAATGATGTTATTACCAAGGAACTTGAATCAGGTGCAGCTTCATAAGTTCCTGGCAAGAGCACATTATGTAACAATGCTGAGCATGTTGACAATGACCCTTTTGAGAAGATTTATTCTCAAGTAATAAGAAGAAAAATAGAATACTTCTTGGCAAAAATCTAAGTACCTATTGATCTTGGCAAAGAAGGTAAGTAACAACATGAACACCATGATTTCATCATATATGCATCCCCATTTTTCCAAGATTGCGGTTCATTATGGATACTTCAAATAACACCCTTCTTATCTGCATGTGTTGTATGTAAAAATATATGAAAAATGAAAGGGAAAAAGAGAGTTCAAGGCTGTACTCAAAAGATCTCTTCATGCTTTTAGTTTAGCCTTAAATCCAGAGGTGTCCAGAGTGTAATCCAAAAGTCAAAAAGTCCATCATTTGAAATTCATCTTTTTACTTTTACCACCTGTGTTACTTATGGCCTTATTTCTGATAGGTGGGTTGAATAGGTGGATTTCCACATTACCAACTTCATCAGTGATTGTACCCAGTAATGGTACAAAGCTACCTGGTAGATAATATTATATAATTAATAGTAGTTGTATTTTTAGTATAGTATTTTTATTTGTGTTTATATTAAGAATAGTTCAAGGCCTATAGTGCCATGCTAGAGATGAAAGTATAAAATAAAGAACAAAGGGACATAGGAATTTAAGTTCAGTTATTTAAACTGTATTTGAAGTTGTTCAAAAGACTTAATACTTCTTAAAGCAGACCATCACCCCAAACACCCCAAAATCAGTTAAAAATAGTCTATCCATTTGCACAACTAGATTATATAATTACAATTACCAAGAGTTTCTCACTGCCAAAAGAATGCAGTGTAAATCTATATTTTTCCCCTGACATATTTGATGGTAGTATATTGTTGATGGCAATTACCTAGGAATAAGATATAGGGGCTATAACTTAATGTAGAGTTGAATTCAATGTATATCTGTTATGAAAAAAGGCAAAGACTATATTGGGAATGACTTGTAACTAAAACAGTGGGCTTTGCCAGCCTTTACATAAACCTAGGAGATAACACATTTGAAATATTATGTAAAGTTCTTGTCACTACAGTTCATATTTTAGAACTGGAAGAGGTATAGGAAAGGGCAGTGAAACTGATCAAGGAGCGGAAGCAAGTAATGGGATTTAATCCAGGTGTATAAATTGATGTATGATGAAGAGAAACCCAGAGACAATCCTATGAAACTGAATGAAGGAGATTCGAGACAGAGAAAATGAAGTGTTTCTTCACACAGCAGATAATTAAACTATGAAATTCACTGTCAGAAGATGTAATATCAGCCATCTATTTGGACAGCTTCAAAAGACTTTAAACAATTATAGTTGCCTCTCATCATAAATAATAATAGAGCTATTTTAACATAATGAGTGAATTACAAAATACTGTACAGTTTACAGTGGCTGGTAGTGCAGATGAATGGCTAGAAATTTCCATTTTGAAAGATACAAGTTTTATTAGCTGATAAAATACTGACATGAACTGACATGGCAAATACAAGCACCACCATGAAAAAAGGCTGGTTGTTGAGTCTTCAACAAAGATCTTTGTCAGAAATGGCATGAAAATGGCCTTCTTTGACAACCTAAATGGGTTAAATCATACAAAAAAAAAAAAGGATTATATCAGTGACTTTGATACCAGCCTTGGGTAGTTATTTATTTATTTATTTATTAAATTTTTATACCGCCCTTCTCCCGAAGGACTCAGGGCGGTGTACAGCCAGAAGTAAAAACACAAAATATATACAATTAAAACCACAGTTAAAATATAGCAGAATTATAAAGGCTGATAATTAAAATTAAAATTTTAAATTTTAAAATATTAACAAAACCCCGAAATTAAAATTCCACACTATTATGCCAGTCCCGCTTGAAGGAATAAATGTGTTTTAAGCTCATGACGGAAGGTCCGAAGATCAGGCACTTGACGTAGGCCAGGGGGAAGTTCGTTCCAGAGCGTCGCTGCCCCCACAGAGAAGGCCCTACTCCTGGGGGCCGCCAGCCGACACTGTTTGGCGGACGGCACCCTGAGGAGACCCTCTCTGTGAGAGCGTACGGGTCGGTGGGAGGCAAAGGGTAACAGCAGGCGGTCTCATAAGTACCCGGGTCCTAAGCCATGGAGCGCTTTAAAGGTGGTAACCAAAATCTTGAAGCGCACCCGAAAAACCACAGGAAGCCAGTGTAGACTACAGAGCAGTGGTGTTACATGGGAGCCACGAAATTTTGTTATCAGTAACAAAATCTTAAATTCCATTCAATAGCTAAAGATTTTGAAATATAATTGTGTCACAGGTATAGAAGACTTGATTTCTCAATTTCCTTTAATCTTTCATAGAAAATCAGCAGAAAAAAAGAGAAAATATAGTTATGTGGTAATTCGACACTGAATACTGCTGCAAGTTTTAAAATAGAAATTCAGAGACTCCATGAATCCTGAGTCCATGAATTGATTGATTGATTTCGATCAATTTATTATTTATTATGAGTTTTTCCATCTCCAAACAATAATTCTAAGCACCTAACATAAAGCTAAAATGTAATAAAAACAACCAATAACAATAAATATGCACATAATGGCAGCTGAAAACAGCAACAATCCCTACAATAACACCCACCTCATGGATCCCTTTCTCTTCCCAATCTCCGTGTATCTGGAAAGAAATCATATGTTTAAAACTTTACAAATTGTCACCAAAGTTAAGATCATCTGGATCTTCAAGTTCTGTTACATCGCATATTGAACATATAGATATTTTATCTATATAGCTACACACTATACTTTAGCTTTAGGAGCTATCTAAGACCTAGTGTTCCATATTGGGAAAAAGGAAATTCAAGAAATGCTATCAGAAATCCTTGTAAAACCTTGTACTTGGCATGAAGGCCTGTGAATTCAATTCAATTCCAAGTAGAGGAATATCAAAGAATATCTGGCTACCTATATCTGAAGATTCCCATGAGGACAGAAGTCATGTTTTTGACTTTTGTTGTACCTTCTAGTCAGTTTTTAACTCCTGGAAACTGCTTTCAGTTCCTGGAGTTTTCCTGCCAAGATGTCAGAAATGGTTTGCCATTGCTTTCTTCTTCCTAGATCAGAGAGAGAATTAACTGGCCTAAGGTCATCCAATTGCCTAGATGCCTAAAACAGGATTAGAATTCCAGTGATGAAATCTGAAAAATTTCACCACCGGTTCTATGAGCGTGGCTTGGTGGGCATGGCATGGCGGTCATGTGACCGGGTGGGCGTGTCCAACATGACATTGCTCACTTCACTCACTTTAGTCACTATTTCTTTCTTTCTGTCTTTTCTTTCCTTCTCTTCTCTCTCTCCCTTCCCCTTCCTTCCTTCCTTCCTTCCTTCCTTCCTTCTCTCTCTCTCTCACACACACAAAACACACACTCTCTCTCTCATACACACACACACACACACACACACACACACACACACACACACACACCTGGTCTGAGCAGTGGCTGCTGCGGGAGAAGGAAGAAAGCGCTCCGGGAGGGAGGGCGGCCCAGCCTGTAAGCAGTACATCCCCCATCATGGGGGATGTAGGCAGCAGGACCTGAGGCAAAGGATAAGGCAAGCAGGCAGCAGTCACCCATAGGTCCCGCAGAAGCTGAGTGCACCAGGACCAAAAGGCATGCCAGTCTTGCCATGTTTCCCTGAAGCAGCTCTTCGGCCAAGCATAGTGGATCTCCCTTCCCAACCACCAGCGTTGGCCTTAAATCTGTCCGCCTTCCCAGGACTGCCCATGCACACCCCGGCAGAGCAGCAGTCTCGGCTCCAGTTGCAGCAGTGGGAGAAGGAAGGGAGTGGCCCCTCTCAGCGCCAGCAGCACCGCCCCTCTCAGCGCCAGCAGCACCGCCCCTCTCAGCGCCAGCAGCACCGCCCCTCTCAGCGCCAGCAGCACCGCCCCTCTCAGCGCCAGCAGCACCGCCCCTCTCAGCGCCAGCACCGTCCCTCTCAGCGCCAGCAGCACCGCCCCTCTCAGCGCCAGCACAATGGTTGCATCTCCTCCAATGACCACCAGCCCAGTGGGAACCAACTCTCTCCCATGCAAAGACTGGATTCCCACCGTGAGCAACAAGAAAATCTAATCGGTCCTTGGGTGGGATGGGGACGGTTTCTTTTCCTCATGAATTAAAAACCCATGTTAGAGCTGCAGAGGAGGAGGAGGAAGTGGGAGCTTACTGCACAAAAGTCCCAAAGGCTGTGCAAAGTTGCAAACCTCGGGCAAGCTTGCAAAATGAACTCAATGAACCCCACAAGAAGGAGGAGGAGAAAGTTGAAATCACCTTGCCTTTCCTCTTGCCACTCTGATCCTGTCCAGCCTTGAAGCTGGAGGAGGAAAAGAGGAGGAGAAGGAGGGCTGCTTGGTGTGATCCCTGCATTCTACCCCCCTTGCACGGGCAGCATCTCGGCCTTACAGCCACCATGGTCTGCCCCATGCAAGCCATGGACATTGCATCAGGGCGCTGGAGGCAAGTGGAGGCGAAGAGCAGTTTTGCACAGGAGGTAGAATAGTGCAGTGGCAGCTGTCTATGACTTGTTTCTTGCCAGCCAGACAGGAGAAAGGGGGGAGGAGGGAAGGAGGGGGAAGCTAGGTCTTCCTGGCCTCCCCCCAATTGCTTCCAAAAGATGCGAGGCATTTTGGGCAAAGATAGCAGCTTCTGCGTCTCCTCCAAGGGCATGGGGGTTAGGGTTAGCTGGACACCAACCTCAGAAGGGAGTAGGCTGCTAGCTCCCTTCCCAACCACCAGCGTTGGCCTTAAATCTGTCCGCCTTCCCAGGACTGCCCATGCACACCCCGGCAGAGCAGCAGTCTCGGCTCCAGTTGCAGCAGTGGGAGAAGGAAGGGAGTGGCCCCTCTCAGCGCCAGCAGCACCGCCCCTCTCAGCGCCAGCAGCACCGTCCCTCTCAGCGCCAGCAGCACCGCCCCTCTCAGCACCAGCAGCACCGCCCCTCTCAGTGCCAGCACAATGGTTGCATCTCCTCCAATGACCACCAGCCCAGTGGGAACCAACTCTCTCCCATGCAAAGACTGGATTCCCACCGTGAGCAACAAGAAAATCTAATCGGTCCTTGGGTGGGATGGGGACGGTTTCTTTTCCTCATGAATTAAAAACCCATGTTAGAGCTGCAGAGGAGGAGGAGGAAGTGGGAGCTTACTGCACAAAAGTCCCAAAGGCTGTGCAAAGTTGCAAACCTCGGGCAAGCTTGCAAAATGAACTCAATGAACCCCACAAGAAGGAGGAGGAGAAAGTTGAAATCACCTTGCCTTTCCTCTTGCCACTCTGATCCTGTCCAGCCTTGAAGCTGGAGGAGGAAAAGAGGAGGAGAAGGAGGGCTGCTTGGTGTGATCCCTGCATTCTACCCCCCTTGCACGGGCAGCATCTCGGCCTTACAGCCACCATGGTCTGCCCCATGCACACCCGGCAGAGCAGCAGTCTCGGCTCCAGTTGCAGCAGTGGGAGAAGGAAGGGAGTGGCCCCTCTCAGCGCCAGCAGCACCGCCCCTCTCAGCGCCAGCAGCACCGCCCCTCTCAGCGCCAGCAGCACCGCCCCTCTCAGCGCCAGCACAATGGTTGCATCTCCTCCAATGACCACCAGCCCAGTGGGAACCAACTCTCTCCCATGCAAAGACTGGATTCCCACCGTGAGCAACAAGAAAATCTAATCGGTCCTTGGGTGGGATGGGGACGGTTTCTTTTCCTCATGAATTAAAAACCCATGTTAGAGCTGCAGAGGAGGAGGAGGAAGTGGGAGCTTACTGCACAAAAGTCCCAAAGGCTGTGCAAAGTTGCAAACCTCGGGCAAGCTTGCAAAATGAACTCAATGAACCCCACAAGAAGGAGGAGGAGAAAGTTGAAATCGCCTTGCCTTTCCTCTTGCCACTCTGATCCTGTCCAGCCTTGAAGCTGGAGGAGGAAAAGAGGAGGAGAAGGAGGGCTGCTTGGTGTGATCCCTGCATTCTACCCCCCTTGCACGGGCAGCATCTCGGCCTTACAGCCACCATGGTCTGCCCCATGCAAGCCATGGACATTGCATCAGGGCGCTGGAGGCAAGTGGAGGCGAAGAGCAGTTTTGCACAGGAGGTAGAATAGTGCAGTGGCAGCTGTCTATGACTTGTTTCTTGCCAGCCAGACAGGAGAAAGGGGGGAGGAGGGAGGGAGGGGGAAGCTAGGTCTTCCTGGCCTCCCCCCAATTGCTTCCAAAAGATGCGAGGCATTTTGGGCAAAGATAGCAGCTTCTGCGTCTCCTCCAAGGGCATGGGGGTTAGGGTTAGCTGGACACCAACCTCAGAAGGGAGTAGGCTGCTAGCTCCCTTCCCCGCAGCCCTGCCATACTTGCCTGCCTTCCACATGGCCTTCCGCTTGCCTGCCTTTGCAAGCTGGCCACGGGGATGCCAGGAAGGCCG
This sequence comes from Ahaetulla prasina, assembly GCF_028640845.1. Classification (NCBI taxonomy): domain Eukaryota; kingdom Metazoa; phylum Chordata; class Lepidosauria; order Squamata; family Colubridae; genus Ahaetulla; species Ahaetulla prasina. Next base: position 103,292,979 of record NC_080542.1, on the reverse strand, counting down.
CATGGAAGGCAGGCAAGCATGGCAGGACTGTGGGCCCCGGACCGGTTTGGGGGGCATGGCCAGCCACTGGCTGCTACCAGTTTGGCGAACCAGCCCCAATCTCTGCTACAGTTCACCTGAACTAGTCCGAACCAGTAGCATTTACCCCTGACGGCTTCCCATTTTCCAGTCCAGGCCATAACCATTACATAGACTGGCTTTTAAAGACTGCCAGACCTTCTTCAAATTCTCCAGGCACTCACAATTTAACTAGTTGTTTCCAAGCAACCATTCCAACTGTGTTTTAGTCTTTAAGCCTTTTCAGAATCCAAAATGATGGAATATAACAAAACAGGTAGAAATGCGAAGATACCTGAATATTGTCCCTAAAGTTATAGCCAAACCCTTGATCAGATTAAGACTTCAGATGTAGGCAACTATTATCAGACCTACTCAATGATCAATGGCCTCACTGTGTATTAAAAGTGTGCCCTTTACCATCATCCAGCCAACCTTACCAGTTTTCAACATTGTCTTCTACTCCAAGAACATGAATCCTCATATTTTGAATGACTGCCATTCCCACCTCCATGCTTTTGGTTAATTAACTTAGGAGTTATTTTGTCAGATAAGGTTGTTTACAGTTAACCAGTGATGATTTATCTCCTTTATTCTGCAGTGATATTGCTGAGTCGATGCATATAAACCAGAGTGAAAGCCTTTGCTAAAGACACCCAGGTTACAGTGCCAGCAAAACACACACACACACTTTTCTTGGTTGGACAGTACTGAGGAGTTTAAAACAAATTCAGAGTTATTTAAACTTAATTTATTGCCAGGAAAATAAACCCTCTGATGCTATTAATTTTTTTTTAATCTGGGCTATCAAATGTCACACGCTACTGCCTTTCAATGTAAGGTCATTGGAAACAACATATCAGGGGTGTCACCAACACAAATCAAATGAAATTCCCTTAAAAATAAAAATGTCATGGTTAGAATAATAGGCAATAGTTATTTCATACTGTGAAAGATTTCTAATATATCAAGAGTTCACCTTTTTCCTCTTTATATCATTTTAAGCACGAAATACAGTTCTATTTAGCAGATAGAAAATCAGAACAGTTTACAGGCTCAGGGTAAAGGCACTAGTAGGAAAAGTAGGTGGGATTCATTACCATCATGGAAATATCTATTAGAAAATATTTTCTTTTAAAATATCTTAAATAATCTGATATTTAAATTTCAAATGCAGTATGCCCTTCTAGCCAGGGATGCACCTTAATTCAGAAATCAGGAGAAATTTTAATTCCATTGAAAGCAGAATTTATGCAAGTGATAGGTCAGAATTTCAAAGTTCCTAGCTTGTTGTTCTTGCTGGGTGGTCCTGCATACCTTCTGCTAATTCTCATTTAGAGGTTAAATAATCAGAAACAAAGCAGAAAGGAGAAACTGAATTGGGACTGTCTATCACTACAAGCAAGCCAGAAACTTAAAAAAAAACAAAACAGTTTCAGTTCCTGGTTTAAGAGTTTAAACACACTCTGAGGGTAGTCACTGAAACAATCCTGAAACCTTATCATTGGCATGTACTTTGTAGGATGGGACCTCCTCTCTTTATCTTTGTAACTCATTTTCATTTCGACTGGTAGGCTCAACCTTAAGCTTCCCATCTTACAATGAAATACTTCTAAAACACTTATACGTCTTATGTGCCAAGCAAAGATTAAGTTGTTGACAATGACGAAGTGGGTGCATCAACTCTGTAGACTCCCAATGGTGTTATAAAATATAGTGCTGGATTTTAGAAATCTGAAATATTTGTGATGTGCATTGCTTTTTTCCCTTTAAATTCTGAAGTTATAACCAGATCCTGCTACATGACAGACACCTGCATCTCTGTCAACAGTTTACAGTCAAACTTTTTCTGTTGCTGTTTTACATTAATATATAAAACTGACAGGCTTGATAGACATTCTCTTTCCCTACTTTACATATAACAACAGAAGTAAAAGTAGTCTTCAATTTACAACTGTTCTTTTAAGAATGATCTGAAGTTATGACAGCCACTGTTGTAAAGGCTGCTTTATGGCATGTAATTCCCACCATTGCAAAACATTGCACCAGAGAATTAGCTGAGGATTGGGAAAGAGCTGATGTGGTTCCCATCTTCAAAAAAAAAAAAAGTGGGGGGAACAGGTCCAGGAAACTACAGACCAATCAGCTTAACATCAATAGCTGGGAAGATACTGGAAAAGATAATAATAATTTAAAAAAAAAACCGGATCTGCGATCATCAAGAAACAAATATCGTTATCTGTATTTATATTAGTTATATTATTTGTATTCGTAGCCAGCATTGTTAAAAACAGATCATACCAACCAATCTTCTTACATTCTTTGACAAAGTGACTAAATTAATAGACCAGTGAATGCTATGGACATAGTATACTTAGACTTTAGCAACGCATTTGACAAAGTAGACCACAAACTACTTCTTTGTAAACAAGAAAAATGTGAGACAGACACCACCACCACCAGATGGATTTGTAACTGGCTGACAAACCATACTCAACAAGTCATCCTTAATAGTATTACATCTACATGGAGGAAGCAAGCAATGGTGTACCACAATATTCCTTCTTAAGCCTAGTACTCTTTAATACCTTCATAAATGACTTAGATGAGGGAATAGAAGGGGAACTCATCAAATTTGCAGATGACCCTAAGCTGCCAGAAATAGAATAACACCCCAGAAGTCAAAAGCTCAGGATCCAAAAAATCCTTGACAGTATTGAACAATGCACCCTATCCAAAAAATGAAATTTAATGTGGAGAAAAGCAACTTTTACATTTGGGCAGGAAAAACCAAAGGTACAAGTACAGATTAGAGAAACCTGGCTCAAAAACAGTAACTGTGAGAGGGACCTTGGAGTTTTAGTGGACAATCACTTAAATATGAGCCAGCCGTGTGTGGCAGCAGCCTAAATAAAATAAATAAATAAAAAACTAATACAATCCTTAGTTGCATAAACAGAAGCATCAAATCAAAATCATGTTAAGTATCAGTACTTCTTTATAAAGCCTTAATAAGGCCACACTTGGAATACTGCATCCAATTTTGGTCACCACATTACAAAACAGATGTTGACCATTTGGAAAAAGTGCAAAGAAAAACAACTAAAATGATTAAAGGCCTGGAGACTAAAACATATGAACATCAGTTGAAGGATTTGGTCTAGAGTCTAGAGAAAAGATGGACTAATGGGAACATGATAGCAGTATTCCAGTATTTAAGAGATTGCCACAGAGAGCAGGTCAAATTATTTTTCAAAGCACCAGAGGGCAGGACAAGAAACAATGGATGGAAACTAATCAAGGAGAGAAGCAATCTGAAATTAAGGAGAAATTTCCTAACGGTGGGAAAAATTGACCAATGGAACAGCTTGCCATCAGAAGTTGTGGGTGCTTCATCGCTGGAGGTTTTTAAGAAGAGACTGGATAGTGACTTATCTGAAATGGTATAGGGTCTCCTGCTTGAGAGGGGGTTAGACTAGAAGATCTCAAAGGTCCCTTGCAATTCTATTCTGATTCTAATTCATTCTCACATGATCACAATTCAGTCACTTGGCAAGCAGCTTGCTTTTACAATCAGTAGCAGCATCGATGGTCAAATGATTGCAATTTGCAATTATTTTTGTAGTTTTTGGCAAGAACATTCACTGCAGAAAATGAATTTGCTTAATGATCATGTGATTTGCTGTAATAAAAATGGCAATAAAATCAAGGCCATGTCATAAGGTGCTTCAACTTACAACTTCAAAGACTTTTGACAGAAATTCTGATGCCATTGTGCTTGTAAGTTAAAGACTCCCTGAGATGTTTAAAAGAGGTTTGCAATTTGCTTTGGGAAAGTTAATGTTCAAATAGATACAAGGAAAAACAGAGAAAGGAATAAAAAAAAACAATCTAACAATTTTATTAGACGGTGTCCAGAAAGTAGACTTCAAGCTACAATAAGGTAATGTTTATTTAATAAATATGATTGGATCAAAAAATACAAATCTATGAAAATAAAACCACTTTTTGAAAAAATAAGCCAAGGTCATGATAGAATAGCAGGCTAGGAAGGTAGAAAGATGGAGAATGTTTACCCTAAATGTTATTAGCAAATAACTCATGAAATATGCAAGATGCATCTCATAGATAATTGTCTAATTAACATAATGACTACTAAACACAAATCGAGATGACCAGTCAATAGTATCGAAAAATTAGTTTTTTGCATTTCTTTGCTGCTATATGATGATGGTCAACATTGTTGCATTCCAAATCTGATAGCCTTACTTTATTTATTTCCAATAAATTTCTAATAGCTACTATTCTGCTTATCGAAATTCTTGAATTCCTGAATATTTCCATCCAATTGAGAGCTACTTATTTACAACAAAAGACCATTCAAAGAATCTAACATGCAGTCTATATATAAGTCAGAATGAAGATTTTGGAACAATTTTCTTGGGGATAATTGGGGTTACTAATTGCATCCCTTCTTATTCCTTTATTCATTAGATGAAATGGCTACTAATATTTAAGGAAAACTCCCATTGCAATGATAAGATTGCAGTGAAGAATTTCACTGGGAATAATAAGTAGCCATTTTCCACATGTATTCCTACAATATTCCATATCTTACAGTTATTATTTAAAGATACAGGAGTTGCGTCTTTAATAAATCTAATTTTGTTCTTATAGTGTATTTAGTAGAGTCAGCTCACATAGTCAGCTGCCAATATTCAATGTTGAGTTAGTTTTCATTGTGTATATACAGTGCCTGGTTTATTTCAATTTCTTTAAATTTCAGTCACAGATACTTTCATGAATGGAGTTTAAAAAGCACTGCATTTAGGTTGAGTTGAAATGAATTTGTTCTGTGGTGATTCAAATGCTTCAATTATTTCATGATGAATACACACACACACACACACACAATTTAATTATTTAGCTAGATAGAAATAAACTAATCAATATTTATTGTATGAAATTCAACTATTGGTCTTTTCCCTACAAAGACTTTTCTATGTGATCCCAGTTATAAAATCATACAACGGATGAAAATTAGACAGCACTTTTTTTAATCCCACCAAGTGTCACTAGGAACATGACCTTAATTTCCAATTTCCTGCCTAGCAAGAACAGAATAGAATAGAATAGAATTTTTTATTGGCCAGTGTGATTGGACAAAGGAACATTTTGTTTAATTGTGCAGAGGATAGTTTTGCCAGTGAGATTGGCTTTTACCTAACTCCTTTATTTCACAAAACAGAGTATAAATGTTCATGAAGAAGAGGAGGAAAAACGGGGCGTTTCCTTAGAAACATATTGGAGAAAAATCTATAAGAAGACGCTTATGAGTTCATATTCATTGGGTTATGACTTCACAGGTTTTTCTTGTTTGTTGCTTGGCCCTTCAGGAAAGAAGATGAGGTTTGTTTTCTCTATTCAGGCAGGATACCAGAATATTTCATTTTCCAAAATTTATTATAGCTTTGCAAAGCCAGTTCTGCCACACCCAAGCATGCTAGTAAAACTTTAGGGGCAAAATTCTGGAACAAAATAAGAGCGTATTTAACTTACAATGGTTGAACTATGATATGTTACAAAGAAATTCAAAGAAAATAAGTTGCAAAAGCTAACCTTTTCATAGCTCCACCCATCTAACTTACTTCTTCTCACATCTTTCTAACCATAATTATAATACAATAAAACTACTTCCTCTTGAAGTTTACTTGCTTGCTGTTGAATATTTTCTGCTATAGTTAAATTCTTACTATGCTCAGGAATTTAAAAATATTAATAATCAAATATTAAAAATATTTATTACAATTTAAATTACTTGTTTATATATAATTTTTATTGTTTTATTAATGTTTAAAATATGAAGAAAAAATAAAATAGCACATTAAGGGAAGAAAAAAGAAAGGGGTAAAATATGAGGTACAAGGGAAGAAAGAAAACACTCAGGTCTGACTCATTTTAGCACAGTGTAAGATAACATTACAACCTCAACTTTTTATTTTTACACATTAGTATATAATTCAAATTGCTTAATTTTTCCCATATATTAAGCAGAAGATCCAAATGAATTCACTCCAATCATCCTCTTTGGAATGTTTTCTGTATAAAATTCAACTATTGTAGAGAATGAGTGGAATTCTATTATTTAAGTCAGTGGTAGTCAACCTGGTCCCTACCGCCCACTAGTGGGCCTTCCAGCTTTCATGGTGGGCGGTATGGGTTTGTCCAATACTGAAGCACTTTCCTTTTTTTAATTTAATTGACTTTTTAAAAAAATTTCATAGCATTATTTACAAATTTTCATTAGGTTTTCGTAAGATTCCCCATGACAATTTAAATTTTTGAAAATATACTATTTGTATCACCCACGCATAAGTTTAGTTTACGTTACATAAGTGAAACTAAATGGCGCTATAGTGTAACCGCAAACAAAAGAGCCTCGTCCCAGAATAGTTCACGCATCTCCCCCTGAACTGGTGGGTGGTTAGAAAATTTTACTACTAACAGAGATATAAAAGTGGGCGGTAGGTATAAAAAAGTTGACTACCCCTGATTTAAGTAATATGTAACAGTTTAGCTAATTGATTTTAGTTGGATTATAATTTTTGCCTTCCCTTGTTTTCCTATTCTTTTCTTTTCCGAGGTAATTTTTTCCCCCTGTCTGGAGCATTGTTTTTCAATCTTGATAACTTGAAAATGTATGGGTTTCAACTCTCAGAATTTTCCAGTCAGTATCTAGGGAATTTGCTTTCTCTAGATTTAGAGAATTTATTTTCATTAGTTGGTTGAAGGGAATGTTCATTTATACCTTCTAAGCCCACAAAGGCCAAAGAGGACTACAACACTAATATTGCCACCTGGTAGGATATGGAGGTATATGGATTTGTGGTATAGTGTCACTATCCAATCAATATTCTAGTGATAGGCTTAATGTTAAATATGTTTTTTGGGTAGGAAGAAACAGCAAGCTATTTATAAAGTGCTGATCAAGTTCAGATATCTCCTTCATTTGGAACCATTAGACCAAGGGTGTCAAACTCGCAGCATCATGTTGTCATCACATGACATATCACGACTTCTTCCCCTTCGCTAAACCAGGGGTGGGAGTGGCCAATGTGTAACGCATCCAGCCCACAGACTGCAAGTTTGACATCCCTGTATTAGATTCTTAAGAGTTCATCTGAGGTCCAGAAGACATCTATTGAAAACTGAATATAATGATGCAATACTTGTACTATTTCTTCAGATTGGAAAGATGTTTTCTGTGCCTGGAGGCACCTAATTTCACTCAGAACTAATTTCTAATATTGCTTCATGCTATTACTTGTAAATTCAGTGTATAGTTAGAGGCATATTTAGTTCATTACCATTCTGAACTCTTGGCCATTTTTTTTTCAAAGCACTGTCTTTCAAAATCATTTTTAAAGGAAACAATATATCACAATTAACCTCTTATTAAGATACTGTAATATCTTCTCCACAGAATGAAGAATCTCACATGTGCATAGTCCCAGAGCTGCAAATGTGGAGAGGTTCTAAAAAGGGGAACTAAAATGTTACTATTCAAATGTCGATATGAAACTAATCTAAATTCATACACTCTTCTATATTTACATTTTGATTCCTGGATTATGTTATCCTATATGCTTACTGTGAGCTCATCCTCCAAGAATGAATCTGATGTAATCAAAATGCATGCTAGAAAGAGGTTCAGTGAACAAAAATGTAACAGAAGTAAGATGGAAGGAAAAATTATTTGCCTTTTGAGAAAGCAATGTTACACAAAGCACTGAAATTGTCAGCCAAAAAATTAAAGGCATAAAATAAGAAAAGGATATGCCAACACAGTTCTGGGCTTCATAAACAGAGGGATAGAATCAAGATCACCTGAAGTGTTAATACCCTTTATATTGTCTTGGTAAGGCCACACTTGGAATACTGCATTCAGTTTTGGTCGCCACGAATGTAAAAAAGATATTGAGACTCTAGAAAGAGTGCAGAGAAGATGATTAGGGGACTGGAGGCTAAAACATATGAAGAACGGTTGCAGGAACTGCATATGTCTAGTTTAATGAAAAGAAGGACTAGGGGAGACATGATAGCAGTGTTCCAATATCTCAGGGGCTGCCACAAAGAAGAGGGAGTCCAGCTATTCTCCAAAACACATGAAGGCAGGACAAGAAGCAATGGGTGGAAACTAATCAAGGAGAGAAGCAACTTAGAACCAAGGAGAAATTTCCTGACAGTTAGCACAATTAATCAGTGGAACAACTTGCCTCCAGAAGTTGTAAATGCTCCAACACTGGAAATTTTTAAGAAAATGTTGGATAGCTATTTGTCTGAAATGGTGTAGGGTTTCCTGCCTGGGCAGGGGGTTGGACTAGAAGACCTCCAAGGTCCCTTCCAACTCTGTTATTATGTTATGTTAAGGATATATACCTAAATCTGGTTTTTATCAACCTTATTCATTATACTTTTATATATTGTTCCGTTGAAAATCCTTCTTGCTACCAACACACACACATACACACACACACACACATATCTTCTTTAAACTTTCTTTTTCTACCTTGAAATATATCATCTTCTTCAAACAATTCCAACTTTCTTGGTCTTCTTTCTCTTGAAGTATTCATTCTTCCAACATTTAGTATCTGTGTATGATTAAATGTTCACCACAATGTTCACTCTATCTTTATTGGCAAATAAAATTATTTTAGTCTTTGATACCTTAATTTTCACATGTATGAATGTTATTGCATGATAACTACATTAGCAAACACAGAAAATCATATGAATTTTTAGAGAATCATATTGTATCATTGCATGCAAAAATACATTATATCCACCACCTGCACTATTTAATTTAATTATTATAGAAAATACAGAAAAATAAAACATCCATAACTACTCTGATGTAACCACAACTATACATTTGTCCACAATCAAGGGGACAATGGATCAGTATTGAATAATTCAACAAGCATTTTGTTTATTCTCATGTGTGCTTTACTTTATGCATATATTGCTCTTACTGCATTCACAAGTAAGATTTCACTGAAATTCTGTATATACAAAGTCAACATACATCCCATTACATCCAAAAATTCACATACCTAAAATGACTATAGCTTGAGCATTACATAGGTGACTATTTTGTGTATTCAGACATATCTAAATGATACTGATCACCTGCACTTAGTTCAATCAAGATTTCATCTATGGTAAGAGTATCAAACCAGCAGCCCATGGGGCAGATGCATCACATGCAGGCCATGCCCACCCCAGCTCCACAAAGGCACTAAACCTCACAATAATCATGATACAACACATGATGCGATAGAGTTTGACACCGTGATTTAAGATATAGTATTGAGACTGTTCTAATTACCTTGGTGAGCAATCTATCTTGCTAACGGACATGGTGTGCATGGGTAGAATTGTATCCCAATTAATTACCTTGTTTCTCATGCTATTGACCATGGTATCCTTCTGACTGTTGGCTGTTGACTGTTGAACAGGCCTTAAGGTACTGTTCTGCAATACATTTGATCCTTTTTCTCAAATCTTGTTCAAATACCTATTAGTGTTGCTTACCCGAAATTGCTAGTAGATGGCACACTGGTCCTTTAGAATAGGGTTTCTTCTATATGTCATCAGTTCCTTAACATCTCCCAGAAAGTGATTGGTACTCTTAAATAATGTTTGAAATTGATAAAACCTAGATTTAGGAGAATAAATTGGAATTAAGTGCATAAAAGATAGAGGTGGTGCTGGTAAATAGGTAGAATATTAATCCCTGACAACTGAAAAGTGTGTTATATTCTACTACTAATTAGTACAAGCTGCATGAGCCCATGATGTCAGTATTAGAAGATCAATCCTAGTTACAAATGGCATGCTTACATTTGGCATTGCCCTTGACTTTTAAAGCTATAAATGGCTTATGGCTGATCTAAGCAAGTATTTGTCCTATAAGGACTTCTCTTGCCAATAAGATTTGCAAGGAAACTATTCCCAGATGCCACTGCTGTTAGCAGTCAGCTATTCTGGCATGAAAGAGAGGAGTTCTTCCTGCTGTGCTCCCAAGCATGGCCTGCATTGCTTTGGGAGTTGCCTCTGACAGCTTGTTCCTAGAAAAATTTCTGAAGATACATTTCTTTTTCTGGACATTTAAATATTTTTAAAAAGTAACATTAAGATTTTATTTAAATCTTTTAAATATTGCTAGTCACCTTGAGTATAAAGCAAAAGGTACATCAAGACAAGTATAGCTATTGCTTTGCTTCAAGTTTTTCTCAACCTTTGCTTTTTTTAACCTTCATAACTTGTCAAGATTTTTTCAATTAAGCAGCACATAATTAAATCAATGATTAAACAAAGAAGTTTGAGTTGATAAAATGCCATTATGCACCCTGACTGCAATTGAGTTATAATGATATGTAGATTAAGAGCAATTGTTCTACTACTATACTAGTTTCAAGGCAACCTTTCATTTGTTTGGCTCCTTGTGAAGCCCTGGTGTGCTCTGGCGAGAAACAACACAGGCGGTCATAAACTAAGCCAGAGTCAGATTTGGTTTAGGGATGCTGGAATTATGTTACAAATAAAGCCCAATCTTTTATTTTAAGTTTATGTTATCTGGTTATTTAAGTTACCTACTTAATCTATAACATTATTTTATAATGTTATTAGATATCTGAGGAACCATCTCTCCCCAATTACATCTATCCATCTCATTAGCTCTGGCAGAATGGACACACTGTCTTCTAATGACTTATACCTGATGTATTCCAGGAGGCAGGCCTTCTTTGACACAGTGACCACCTGATGGAACATTCTCCTCCTTGGAGTGAGATTAGCTCATTCCCATTAATATTCTTTAAGTCCCTGAAGTCTTGGCTTTGTCATCAGTCTTGGAGGTCTCAAGGGATAAGATATCCTAAGATGTCACTATCATGTTTAATTTACTCTCTCCTGCAACTTATAGTTATATTTTTAATACTGATTGTTTTTATATAGTTATTGCTTTATTCAGGGGTGAAATCTAAAAATTTTCCCTACCAGTTCTGTGGGCATGGCTTAATTGGTGGGTGTGGCTTGGTGGTCAGATGGCTTGGTGAGCGTGGCCAATAACAATAAATAATAAAAATAATAAACAAAGTATAAAAAAAACAATAAGAGGTAACAAAAACCAACTTTCACACTTTACACACACACAACACAACACAACTGACTCACACACAATGTAAAAGCAGCTGCACTTCATACTTCACACAGCCACAAAAAGCTCAAAAACCAACTTTCACACTTTACACACACATCACAACACAACACAACTGACTCACACACAATGTAAAAGCAGCTGCACTTCACACTTCACACAGCCACAAAAAACTCAAAAACCAACTTTCACACTTTACACACACACAACTAACACACACACACACACAAAATACCACATACAGCTTTGTGATATTTTGTGTGTTTGTGTAGTTACAGTGAAATACTACAGAAATACACCAAATCTCAGAAAGCTGCACAAATATTTTATTTTATTATTTTATTTTATTTTATTTCATTGTGGACTTCAAATCCCAGAGTTCCTCAGCCAGCAAAGCCAGCCCGTTGATCACCGAGGAAATAGATTAGCTGACCGACTGATTCTGTCTGTCTGAAACTGAAACTGCTTTCGGGCTGGGAAGAGAGCCATGCATTCATCAGTAATCAGGTAAGTGCCTTAGAATCTCTACTCTTACTTGTAGAAAACATGTTTTCTACAAGTAAGAGTACAAGTAAGGTTCTGCTGTTTTTTACTTTTAAAGGCATGTTTCGGCTGAAGCAAAACCGGCTTTTAAAAGTAAAAAAAAAAAAACTCTGCAGATGGTGTGGCTCAGCAGAGGCAGGGCGGCGGGGCCAGGGATTTTTGCTACCGGTCCTCCGAACAAGCAGCCGCCATCACTATCGGATCACGCAATCCCATCCGATCTGGAGCATTTCACCCCTGGTTTTAAATAATGTTGTACACCACTCAGAGATACTTTGTGTGAGATGGGTAGCCATATAAATTTACTAAATCAATCAATCAAGTAAGATCTAAAGAAACATTTTCAATAATTAAATGTGTATAATTTTCTTTAGAAAAGATCCTTGTAATTAAGAGACACACATTATAACAATTGAAATGGCTGTGTGTGTGTGTGTGTGTTTATTTATTTATTACTGGGAGAGAGAGGGAGAGAGAGAGAGACACTAGGGCTGAATCATAGATTAGCATCCAAGTTCCCACAATATTGGAAGGTAGAGAATAGAAAGTGACAATGCAAAAGGAAAAAGAAGCATTACTTGCTACTAGCAACTTTTTAAAAAATACAGAGTAGTATAAATATACAACATCATTAATCCAATGAAGTAGAATTATTTGTCCTATTCATAGGCATCTAGTAGAAGCCACGATAGCATCATGCACATTAAGCAGAAGATAGCAGTAATACAGCTACCAAAAGAATTAAGGCAAATTTGGGCTGCCTTCAACAGAAGTATAGTGCTAATATCATGGGAAGTGGCAACTCTGTCCTATGTTGTACTGGTCACACCTGGCATACTGTGTCCAGTTCAGTTCATACAATACAAGAACAATGAATAATTGGAAAGTGCAGAGCAGAGCAATTAAAATAGTGAATGGCTTGGAGGATAAAGAGTGTGAAGTTCAGTTAAAGAAACTGGAAGTGTTAGTCTATTCCAGGAGGAAGAGATTCTAGTAATCTTCCAATATTTCCTAATCTTTTTTGCCCCACACCAAAAATGTCAACCATATCCTTCTAAGTGCACAAATGGCATTAATGTCAAGCACTGGTATCAAACTTGCAGCATCACGTTGTCATTACAAGACATTTCATAATGTTTTTTTCCTTCACTGAGATGGGCTGGGAATGGCCTGCACATGACGCATCCTGCCCGCAGTCTGCCAATTTGAGACTCCTGTTCTAAATACTAAATGCATATACATAAAGCAGACATCAAGAATCTGAGGACTTGCAGATGTTGCTGAACATCTCAACTCTCAATAATTATCATAACTAATAATGAGGGATGCTGAAATTGGAATCCAATTCTTGGAGTGCTAGTTCCCTCCCTCTTCAAATGAAGTTTCTATTGCATTTAGAAACTCTGATCAATCTTATCAATATATAAAAAAAAACATGCACAAAGAAACAGCACTCCTACAATCGACAAATATTGTCTATACACCTATTATAAGAATGACTCAAAGATATCATAAAGATAATAATGTATTTCTGTTGGTGTCTTGATACATTTAAAACAGGGATAGTCAACCTTTTTATACCTTCCGCCCACTTTTGTATCTCTGTTAGTAGTAAAATTTTCTAACTGCCCACTGGTTCCACAGTAATGGTTATTTATAAAGTAAGTTGGGGGGGGGGTGCTACCAGCTCTGCTTGTCTGTTACAACTGGGTGGAGTGGGGGGAGATGCATGAGCTATTCTGGGACGAGGCTGTTTTGTTTGCGGTCGCACTATAGCGCCATTTAGTTTCACTAACGTAACGTGAATTAAACTTATGCGCGGGTGATACAAATAGTATATTTTCAGAAATTTAAATTGTCATGGGGAATTTTATGAAAACCTAATGAAAATGTTTTTAAATAATGCTATGAAAAAATTTTTAAAAGTCAATTAAATTAAAAAAAAGGAAAGTGCTTCAGTATCAGACAAAACCCCTACCACCCACCATGAAAGCTAGAATGCCCACTAGTGGGCGGTAGGGACCAGGTTGACTACCACTGATTTAAAACAAAGAAATATTTAAGGCTTAAATAAGCACCTTTGAGATACTTTAAATATGCCAGAAAGGCATGTATAATTCTATTTTATCAGTGAAACAGTTATAGCCTTGAACTGCAGAAGAAATAGACTGCAAAATCATCTATTTGTCCTACTATGGCTAGACTATTAGAGACATCATCTGTTTTGACTGCATTTTACACAGAAGAGTAAAAAAGCAGCATCAAGATTGTGATGATGGTGGAAAACCTAATTTATTAGACTTGACATGGTACGGAGATAGCTGTACCATCTCATGCATATTATATTACATATTAAAGACTCAAAATAGAATCTGCAGATCAATATATCTCAAGAAGTTATATTTAAGTAAACTACTGACTTCTAATGCATGTTCTACAGTCTAAACAAAGCAAGGGAAAGGATCTTCCATGCCATCTGCATGGAGAAATTTTGAAGTTAATGTGAAAGGATGGATGGAATATGAGATGGGGAAAATGCATTGAAACATTTATCTATTCATCTTCTAAATTGTTTCTGACAGGAGTAAGAAATCTCTTATTCAGAATTTGAACTAGAAAATGTTTTCTTTTACCTTACATCCTTGCCTTTGAATATGGCTATTCAGGGCCTCTGTTTCTAAATGTGTCTCTTAAGTACCAGCACCAAAAATTACATAAGTTATTTTAAATGCTCTAAAATCAAGCTTCTGACTGAACCTGCTATGGATAACATTACTCCAACCTCAGCACTAGCAAATCTTGTGACATTTTTATTAAGAGGGTAGGAGATTTTTAGTAAGTGGGTAAGAACACTATGTCTCAGCAGCTAAGACGCTGAGTTTGTCAATCAAAAGACTGGCAGTTCAGCAGTTCAAATCCCTAGTGCCACGTAACGGGGTGAGCTCCTGTTACTTGTCCCAGCTTCTACCAACATAGCAGTTTGAAAGCACGTAAAATATGCAAGAAGAAAAATAGGGACCATGTTTGGTGGGAAAGTAACAGTGTTCCGTGCGCCTTTGGCATTAATCATGCCAGTCACATGACCATGGAGACGTCTTTGAACAGCACTGGCTCTTCAGCTTTGAAACAGAGATGAGCACCGCCCACTACACTCGGGAACGACTAGCACATATGTGTGAGGGGAACCTTTACCTTTACGAGGCACTTGGGCCATCATAAAAAATTGCTTAGAATCTGAACAGGGCAACAGATTTTATCCTATTGGAATTAAGATTTTAATCAATCTAAGCAGAAATGTTTTGTTTTCTTGGGGGGGGGAGGGTTGAGTGCAGGATTTTAGATTAAGTACATGAAACATCTCAACATGTGGACTTGTCATAACACAGGAACAATACTAAGAGTTCCATATGTCAACTGTGTTGTATCAAGAGATCCAAATTAATTCATAAACAGCACTGTGAAATAATTAAGTTTGCTCAAGGGAAATTGAGGATTATTATGAAAGGAGATAATATAAGACACTGTAAGCCGCCCTGAGTCTTCGGAGAAGGGCGGGATATAAATGTAAATTAAAAAAAAACCCAGCAAATTTCATAATTCAATGTTTCAAGTTTGGGCAGTGCTTTTATACATCACAATATATATTCTTAATGCTGTCTCAAAGGTACTTTATAGCTGAGCAAGGTACTGAACAGAACCTGAAAGGAAATATTCAAACATAATAGCACCTTTCATTTGAAAAACAAAATGAAAGCATAACTAAGAGCTACTTAGAAAAATGGTATAAGTGACGAGGATATAATATTAGAACAATCAAGAAGTTAGAAAAACTTAAGATCCAGACAGTATATGCCAAAGCAGCTTTTCACAGCCAGCATCAAGCCAGTAGTGATGAGTTTCTGGATTAATAGGCAATGATCTAATTAGCCTTGATTATTGATATTAAAACATTTTGCCAGCAATTGTGGTTGTCATCTTCAGAGCGAAAGTGGTCTGATAATCAAGCATGTCTATTTTACTTCATAGCTCTCAAACTCTTCCAACGAAGCTGACAGGCCATCTGTTCAGGATAGGCAAAAGACAGGGCATGCTTAATTATCAGACCTAGAACCAGTCTTCCATTGCTTGATGTCTTCAGATGTTTCAGAATCAGACTGTGGGAAATATAGTCCTACCGTGTTTCCTCAAAAACAAGATCCTGTCTTATATTGTTTTGAACCCTGAAATAAGCGCTTGGCCTTATTGCCATGAGTTCAAAAGCCCGATTGGGCTTATTATCAGAGGATGCCTTATTTTGGGAGAAACAGGGTATATATTTGAGGACAGCAAGATTGGTGAAGGGTAAACAAGGCAAAAACATGAAAAGTAAATTACTTCAATAAATATTAGTTTAAGAACTCTACAAATCAAATTTACAGAGTTACAGGCAGAGAGTTTCTAATTGTTTCAAATTACCAGTTTCTGGGATGGTTTTATCAGTATGTGCTTCATTGGCTGGCCTGTACAATTTCAAAGATGTTTTAACTTAATATAGACCACCAGTCTTTTTCTCATATGCATGAAGTGGACTTAAGAATATGGCAGCTACTTACATGCATGACTTGAAAGCCAAGTTAGCAAGGAAAGAAATAAGATAGAAAAACCATTCTGATTACAGGAGCATTAAGCATGTCGTGAATGAACACTCAGCCAAATGGAAGACAGCTTATTCTTTGTCCTAAGGAGAACCCAAGATCTCAGTTCATTCTGAGAAAGGCAGTTAAATCTTTTGATAAATTACTAGCCTAACACCTCCTGCTCTCAGTGTCCTTTGAATACTTCTTAATATTGAGAAGGCAGATAGTGCCCTAATTGGAGGTGGGTAGGTTGGAGCTGGGGAGAGTCAGGGAAGAGAAAAGAGTTTTATATTCCATTCTTTGCTGGGATTAAGAACACTTTCTAGTCTAACTAAGGATGTTAATGTGCAAAAGAAATCAGAAAAGAAATGTTCTAAAATTGCCTGTACATTCTCTGACCATCAAATGCCAGATGCATTTCATCTAATTCATCTAATCCTCATTTGAGAATTAAATGGGTTTAAAATATGTCTGTTTTCTAAAAACTGAGTTAAAATAGTACATAAATTCTCAACAGCTGTCCTGCAAATACTTTTCCCAGAAGAAACTTTAAAATTGGTGAATGAATTGATATAATGTGTGAAGTAAATATTCACTACCTGAATCAAACCAAAGGGAGTGAACATAGACAAGATAAAAAAAGCTGTTGCTTAATTTGACACATTCAAATTCTTTCCTTCTCAAATACTTTTATTACAAAATTCTTTTATGTTCTTTTAAGTAGGACAGCTTCCTTCCTTTGTTTGATTTAAATGAGGCACAAAGAGTTAGGAGTTATCCATTTAAAACAGGCAAACAAAAGACAAGATAAGTGAACACAGGTCTTAAACAATCAAAATACTTAACATTGCAAAAAAAAAGAGAGAAAGAGAGAGAGAGAATGAAAGAGAGGCCAGAATGAAAAGAATGAGAACAACTTGGCTATGCAACTCCTTCATGTTCATAAAAATTATATTTGATTCTGGAGGGTTCCATCCAGGGGTGAAATGCTCCCAGATCGGACGGGATCGCGCGATCCGGTAGCAATGGCAGCTGCTAGTTCGGAGGACCGGTAGCAAAAATCCCTGGCCCTGCCCCCCCCGCCTCTGCTGAGCCACACCATCTGCAGAGGTTTGTGGTTTTTTTACTTTTAAAAGCCGGTTTTGCTTCAGCCGAAACAGGCCTTTAAAAGTAAAAAAATGCCTTTGAGGATCCCGCCCCTCAATTGAGATCGGCAGCCTTTAAACTTAAAAAAAAATAAAAAATTAAAGGCTACTATGGGGATCTCACCTGAGTTCCTCATCAGCAGAACCTTAAAAAACATGTTTTCTGTAGAAAACATGTAGAAAAACTCCTTTTAAAAGAGTCTAAGACACTTACCTGATTACTGATCGACCTCATGGCTTTTCTCACAGCTGGAAAGCCCCAGTTTCGCTTTTAGCACCAGACTGAACTAATCTAAACTTAGCTAATCTATTTCACCACTGAGTGATTAATGCTGTCTGGCTGAGGAACTCTGGGAATTGAAGTCCACAATAAAATAAAATAAAATAAAAAAAATAAAATAAAATAAAATAAAATAATAAAATAAAATATTTGTGCAGCTTTCTGAGATTTGGTGTGTTTCTGTAGTGTTTCACTCTAACTACACAAACACACAAAATCTCAGAAAGCTGTATGTGGTATTTTGTGTGTGTGTGTGTGAGAGAGAGAGAGTTGTGTGTATGTAAAATGTGAAAGTTGGTTTTTGAGCTTTTTGTGGCTGTGTGAAGTGTGAAGTGCAGCTGCTTTTACATTGTGTGTGAGTCAGTTGTGTTGTGTTGTGATGTGTGTGTAAAGTGTGAAAGTTGGTTTTTGAGCTTTTTGTGGCTGTGTGAAGTGTGAAGTGCAGCTGCTTTTACATTGTGTGTGAGTTAGTTGTGTTGTGTTGTGTGGTGTGTGTGTAAAGTGTGAAAGTTGGTTTTTGAGCTTTTTGTGGCTGTGTGAAGTGTGAAGTGCAGCTGCTTTTACATTGTGTGAGTCAGTTGTGTTGTTTTATGTTGGGTTGGGTTGTGTGTGTGTAAAGTGTGAAAGTTGGTTTTTGGTACCTCTTATTTTTTTTTATACTTTGTTTATTATTTTTATTATTGTTATTGTCCATGCCCACCCAGTCATCTGACCACCAAGCCACGCCCACCAATTAAGCCCACAGAACTGGAAAAATTTTTAGATTTCACCCCTGTTTCCAGCTCTAATCAAATCAATAGCGTTTTCCTGTTGATTTCAAAGGAGCTGGAGATGGCCAATTTTACTACTTTGGGCTCTACTGTCCCCAGACTTTGGAGTTTCCTAAAGAATATATATGTAAGAATGTATGTATGTATGTATGTATGTATGTATGTATGTATGTATGTATCAATATCCATACATATTCAATATGTATCCTTCCTAAGCATTATTGTATAGGAGTAGCTGCTGTTGTTTCTCCTTCTTATCAAGCAAGTGGATGATACTAGTGATGGTGACAATGATGATCATTGATGGAATAATCTTTGATAAAATAATATTTTATGGAAAAACTGTCAAGGCCATCAGTATCTGGGCTGTACCTGTGATACAATAATTCTTCTTAAATGCTCTTCAGGTAAAAGGTAAAGATAAAGGTTCCCCTCGCACGTACATGCTAGTTGTTGCCGACTCTAGGGGGGCGTGCTCATCTCCGTTTCAAAGCCGAAGAGCCAGCGCTGTCCGAAGACGTCTCCGCGGTCATGTGGCCGGCATGACTCAATGCCAAAGGTGCACAGAACGCTGTTACCTTCCCACCAAAGGTGGTCCCTATTTTTTCTACTTGCATTTTTACATGCTTTCGAAACTGCTAGGTTGGCAGAAGCTGGGGCAAGTAATGGGAGCTCACCCCGTTACATGGCAGCACTAGGGATTCGAACCGCTGAGCTGCCTACCTTTTGATCGACAAACTCAATGTCCTAGCCCCTGAGCCACCGCGTCCCCAGGTAGTTTTTATTAAATGCTTTTGGGGGGGGGTGACATTTTTTTATGATTAAATAATTAAATAAACTCAGTGAAGGAGAGGGCATGTATCTCCTTAAAAACAATCTATGCTTATGCATTGCTAGAACTAAAATATTGCTATAGAACAGAAAGAGAGTTATGGATGGTCAGTCAGCTGACAGGTATGTGCTGTGATTTTTTACAGAAGTATGTTAGCTTCAAGCTTGGTTGGCTAATTTAGGAAGAAGATGCCAAAGCTTTCTTCAGCACACCATTTTTGTGTGTATTTTTGTTTCAAAGTGACCATCCAGATAAATCTGGGAACTATACAAAATAGATTGTGGTTCCTTGTACGTTAATTCCAGTAATAGTATATAACATCAAACTAGTAGCCAAAGACAGCTTTATCCTTTATGAAGAATTTGATCTTTTTCAAACCATTTAGATTGGTGATCCTCACTATATTAAAGGATTATAATCTTTGTAATTTAACTTTTATACATTGTATAAAGAACCACCTCTTTTTAGCAGCCCTAAATTGTAGTAAGTAGATTAACCCAAATTCTCTGATTGTGGAACTTGGATCAAAACTGTCCACATTTTCTACGCTGTGCACACTTTTAAATGTTTCTAACTTTTTTCCATTATCTGCTTTCTGATATGTGGCCCCAAATGTTATAATCTCTTCTTTTAGCAACATTGTTCTGTCTAAAATCTAAAAATTTTAATTCTCTTTCTACATTTTTTCAATATCTTTTTGAAATTTTATATCCATATCTATACAAAATGTTTCACATGTGATGTGATCTATATACAAGTAAGAATTCTTAAAAAAATATTTTTAGTTCTTTTCCTAATTATTCCCAGTAAGAAGCATAATATAATTTTAGAAAAACTTAATATCCATATATAACAGCTTCTTGGTGACACAGATAGTTCTGTATCTCTATAGCAGTGGTTCTCAACCTTTATAGTGCTGCGACCCCTTTAATACAATTCCCCATGATGTGGCGACCCCTTTAATTCAATTCCCCATGATGTGGCGACCCCTTTAATATAATTCCCCACGATGTGGCAACCCCAACCATAAAATTATTTTCATTTTGAATTTATCGCTCCTGAAGCCGTATTGGCTAGCGATCTGAACTGCTTGCGATTGCCTTGAGGACGGAGGCATTAAAGCGGAGACTCCTCCCCTATTAAATTTATCGCTCCTGAAGACAGATTAGGCTAGCGATTGGGAGTGATTGCAGCTGAGCAAAGATTTTCTCTCTTTTTTAATTCATTGTGCCTGAAGCCGAATTCGGCTAGTGATTTGAAGAACCTGCAGCTGGCTTGTGGAGTCAACCATTGGAGCGCAATTCTTCGACTCGCAAGTATACTTCTCATATTTCCGATGGTCTTAGGCGACCCCTGGCAAATAGTTATTTGACCCCCAACGGGGTCCCGACCCACAGGTTGAGAACCGCTGCTCTATAGTTTTGTATCACTGGAATTACAGATCAGAATTTTTTTGTGCACATTCAAGAAATCGTTTCCAAGAATATACCTTATTCTTACTATTTTTATACTAAATCTACATGATTTTTCAAAGTTTTTCAGGATGCTCTTTTATTAAAATAGATAAAGCCACAAGATATCGGACTGATCGTCCTATGAGGCTTAAACCTAGAATTGTTGGAACTTCTAAGCTTCTTCTCTGAAAGTTAATCAATGTAGTAATCAATAATGAAAGTTAAACGTAAAGTCAATATTACATTTGTTGTCTTGAACACAGTTCTTTGAATGAAACCTGTAGTTCAGCATGGCCCCTGTTTCTGGGTCAACTTTAATAGGCAAGAGCTAGAAAGCACATATGATCTGCAGGGGAAAAGATAAAACAAAGGAAAAAAAGATTCAATTTATAATGCATGAGGAAGTGGGTTGCTCAAGATGTTGCAAACCTGATATACATCAACAAGATTTGTCGTGGCTTAATGGAGTATCTGGCCCTTAAGGCTCCTTTTTGAAACCCTTTGAAGCTCTTTGGCCATGATTGTTGAGAACTAATAGCATTGTTTCCTGTGTTCTTCTGCAAATTTTGCTAGTTCTCTCATGAGAGAGAGGGGAGAGGGAAGGAGAAAGAGATGTTTTTGACTCTGAGCAACTGCCTGAACAAATCCCTGCAGTTTTCTTGGCCATTGCCTCCTTCTCAGGGCTGAAAGAGAGTGACGTGGCCTAAAGTCAGCCAGCTGGCTTCATGCCTAAAATGGGATTAGAACTCATGGCCTCTAGCCTGATCCTTGACCATTATACCAAACTGATTCATCATATTTATGATATAGTTCTTCAATATTTGATATAGAACATTTGGAGCACTGTCTGCCCCAAATGTTAAATTTACCCTTTGATTATTAAGTTACCTATTCGCAATCCAGCATCTTAGAAAACAGTATGGGTGTCATTCGTTTCTATGGCAAAAGCAGTAATTGGCAAGACTATTTAATGTGAATGTAAATGTATCCGAATCAAGAAAACTTTCCCTGGCGTTTTCAGTATGCAGTTCCTAACCCACCATAAATGATAACTCTTCTTCTGTAAGGGACCAGCAAAACTGCAGTTGTCTCTCAAAAGGCATAAGATTTTTTTTTGCATGTGCATCCTTGTAAGAGATCATAACAAACCATAAGGCTAGCACAGAGAATATTCAATCCATTGAATTATCATTTTAAAATTATTTTGTTATCATCAATATTTTTATTGCAATTGTAATTTTTATTGCAATTGTTTTTTAGTCATCACAGACTCTTTGTGCATATTAGCAAAGACACCAAATTTAATCAGACTGAATGCAGCAAGATGATAAAGTTCCAAAAACTTTACTAAATTACAAGCTCTAAATTGTAGCTTAAAACCACGTTAATAAAATAATAGCTTTCGAGACAAAACAAATATTTTGAATTAAACAACAGAGCAGATTATTCCAAGCTGCTAAATGAATGAGAAAGAACCATGTAAGCATATTAGTATACTGTATATATGTACAAAAGAAACAAAGCCCAAAAAGCAGATTTCAGTTATTCTTTTTTGTAGTAAGGAAATTTCAATTAGCGTTTTAAGAGATCTCTGTGAGTTTATCCTTAAAACTCTAACAGCAGGTTTTTTTTTAATCTGTTCTTTTCGTGGAATTTCTTGTGATTGCAATTCTTTTTAAATTCTTTTTTCTTTCTTTGAACACAGAACCTGCACTGGCATTTTTCTGATCTTCTGTTCCTTTCAATCTCATGTGCTAAATAGCCAGTGGTAGAGATGAAGCTCCCATCCCAGAAGCACAGCTGTTTTTATAGAACTTGATAGGGAAAGCCAAATGGAGTGGAAGATCAAATAAAGCACAACTCCATAATTTCAAAACACATTATACGTTTTATATATTTCTCTATCTCTCTCCTTAATTTCTAGTTTCATTCTTTTTCAGTCATGGAATATTACTGCTGTAAAATAATATTGGTACACTGAAAAAAATTGCAAAGCAGTATTTGATAAAATGTATAATAAAGAGGGACATGGTGGCTCAGTGGGTAAGATGCTCAGCTTGTTGATTGAAAGGTCAGCATTCAGCGGTTTGAATCCCTAGCACTGTGATCTGCCAACCTAGCAGATCAAAAGCAAGTAGGAAAATAGGGACCACCTTTAGTGGGAAGGTAACAGCATTCTGTGCGCCTTTGGCATTTAGTCATGCATGCTAAACGCCATGCTTTGTGGCCATGTGACCAAAAGGACATCTTTGGACAGCGCTGGCTCTTTGGCTTTGCAACAGAGATGAGCACCGCCCCCTAGAGTCAGAAACAACTAGCACATATGTGCGAGGGGAACTTTTACCTTTACCTTATAATAATAAAAAAGAAAAGATGTAGTGATAGGGATAACTTCCAATATATTGGAAATTATATATTCTATATATTAAAACCAGTAAAAAACCTTTGCAAAATGCTAGATTACTCTCTTCTGAGAAAACACAGCAAAAACTCCCACTGTAGAGGTACCCAATCTTTTGATGCAGGAACATCTAATTTTTGAAATTTTTAACTGAAGGAAAAAAAATACTAGCTTGTATCTCATTTCAACTAAATTTAAAACTAAGTGAAACGTAAATTTATCCTAGTCTCACTTATTAAAATATTGCAATTTGTTTCTAAAATGGCTTGAGCAGCCCCCAAAATTAAAGACTTTGTGTGACAGACTGCAGGAAGCCATGCTTTTCTGTGAATCTGTCACAAAGTATGAAGCCCAGACACTTCAACTAATACTTTATTCTGGTGAGCTGACAAATGACAAGACTGAGTAGGAAATCTTAGCCATTTTTTCCCATAGGATGGAGAAAGATAAGTCTGCTATTCTGTCAAAGGAAGATGGGTCCTTTAAAAAAAAGCTAGGGTAATTGTGAGAAGAAGAACTTTGATGAATTGTGGTTGCTAGCAACTGAAGATGGATCCATATAGAGATAGACATAATTTAAGAAGACTTCTGAAGTGGAACAGGGCACGACCCAGAGAAAAGTACTGAAAAAAGGTGTGAAGTAGCAAGGGACAAAATCTACCAGAAGAGCACTCTGAAGAGCCAATAGAAAGAGAATATTATGTTCTACCTATTACGTTCTATATTAGCACATAAAAGGCAACCAGGCGGTCAAAGAACATGGCAACTGGACACTATCAAAACTGATACCAGCCACAGCATAGAAAAATTCAAAGAAAATAGTGCAAGATAAGAAGCTGTAGAGAAACCTGGCCCACAGAATCACCAAAAATCATACTCAACTGATTGGATAACCATAACAAGCCAAAGCGTACTACTGCTAACCCAAGATTTAAAAAATCCTGGCTAGTATAATTAGCCTTTTTAAAATTGAAATATAGATATTTAGAAAATTAAACATGTGAAACCAACCTTCTGGAATATGTACTACTAAAGAAAACTTAAATTACTTATATGATCCTCTGTCCAGTTATGTCTGATTCTAGGGGTGGTGCTCATTTCCATTTCCCAACCAAGACAGCCAGCATTGTCCAAAGACAC
This sequence comes from Ahaetulla prasina, assembly GCF_028640845.1. Classification (NCBI taxonomy): domain Eukaryota; kingdom Metazoa; phylum Chordata; class Lepidosauria; order Squamata; family Colubridae; genus Ahaetulla; species Ahaetulla prasina. The sequence continues at coordinate 103,268,517 of NC_080542.1, read as the reverse complement.
TTCTGTGCTCATGAGGCCAGCATAAATATATGCTGAGGTGCATGGGGTAAAGAGGAAAGTTACTAAAGTAAAGTTTTTACACAGCATGCTTAAACCATGGCTAATTTCTTTCCATTCTAGTTAATAATGAGCAGGAGAAGATAGGATTCGTAGCTGTAAATAAGTTTATTGACTGTGATAAAGAATGCTCCTGAAATCAAAAAGAGATGATGAGAAAAACATTCTGAATAAGTTGTTCTTCAGATCTTGAGAACTGACAAGAATCTGTGACAGAAATAAATTACAAACTCTTCCAAAGTTAGTTAAACGTTGACCGATTTCAAAACATTGCTGCCCAGAGTTTGATATAAGATGGACAACAAATAAATAAAATAATAAAATAAAATAATACAAACATATTTGGATATTCATGCAATACCCCTAACAGTCTTTCTTTTTTAAATATTTTAAAAAATAATTTTAATTTAATTGGACGATTTACAAATGACATTTTTCAGGAGAGGGTATAAATGATCTGGTATTAGCAGGGGCTACCAACCAGATCAACTCTGGTTACAGCTGGAACTGCTATTATAAAAGAAGGACAAAAGAAGGCAGGGGACCTTCCTTAGTTCAGTGATTTTCTACTTCCAGAACTTTGTTTTTGCTTCCTTCTAATCTAAGTGGGTGATTATTTGCCCATGTGAATGTTAGTACTGCTAGTCAAACAATGATATCTTGAACAACTTCCAACACAGCATACCAAATCCAATATCTGCACATTTAGCTATACAGAAATCCCCACAAAAGCAGTTTGAAACTCAAGGCTTCATACACAATTCTTGCTTTATCATTTTTTAAAATCTATGTGTTTCTTTTTTGCAATACTGTCAAATACATCCTTTCTTGAGATGTACATTTCTAGCCGTAAAAATGATTCTTCTTCTTGTGACAAGATCTCCAGCTGAGGCTGCTGTGCTTAATTAGGAGAAAATGCATATTTTAATCCACCCTGTAGAGCAGTAACATTTCACTATGTGGTCTTGGCAAAGCAGCCATTTAACTATTTCTGTAGAGGCTTGAGTTGCAGAGCATTGTTTTAATGCCATAGTATTTCCCTTTATATCAGCAGTGCTTATAACAATTCCATAGGTATTGGAATATGGACAATTAAAGGCTACTCCATCATGTTGGGAGCCAATGAAACTTTCCCCTGATATAAGTCATCACCACATACCAGCTGTTGGTTACTGGTACGACATTCTTCCTTTTGCTAGGAGAGTGTTAGCCTCCCATTAAGTGGCTGCAAGCACAACCCTGCTCCTTAGCTAGCAAGGCCATGGGAGGTTGACCTTCCTTCCACCATTTGTGTCCAGCTTTTCTGAGCAGCTTTTCTGAGTCGGTGAACAGTGTCTGGAACTGGAGAAGAAGAATCCTTTTTATTTAAAACTCAACCTCAAAAGAATATCTAGAAAAAGAGAGGCTCACTGCTATTTTTAAAAGCAGCAATTTAACATTTTGAGAAGAATTTCAAAATTGAAGGAAAAAGAATCAAAGGGAGAAAGGCAAAACCCTTTTAAAAATACAGAAAATTGGATTTTTAAATTGGACAGACGTTGCTTTGGATAGGCATTTCAAAATGCTGGAACTATTTACTTAAAAAAACTAACATCATATTTATGTTTTGGATTGTTACCATTAAAATTGGATAAAACTGAAGGAGTGACCAAGACGCCCAGGTAGAGGAGGAGCCAAATGAAAGAGCAGATGAAAAAACAGAACAGATAAATCAACAAATAAAACAAGATGACAACAACAACAATAACTGATGAAATAAGTCGAGGAAAGAGTATTTTAAGGGAATTTAAAAAGGAACTAGAGTTGCAGGAAGGCTTTTTTGTTAGAGAAATAGGGGCAAAAGTCGATATTTTGAAATTTTGACAATGGGAAAGGACAGAGAAGGGAGAAGTGTTTAAAATGATTGGTCAAGATATGGAAGCAGATAGAGATAAAGATCAAAGGGACACATATGGGATGCAAGCTAAGAAATGAACAATTAAAGCTTTAAAGCGAGCAAGAGACGATGGAGAGAAAGGGAATATTTTTAAATATAATAGTGGCATAATTAAAAGTTAGAATAGGGATGGAAAGCAGAGAGAGGGGGATTAATGAAATACACATTTTTATATAACAAGGGGAAGTAATAACAAGAGAGGAAATCAGAACTTGAACGATGATATTATTAAGCATTATGTATGCTTGAATAATATGATGATTGGCATAAACATAATATATTGAAATATTGAATAATTAAATAATGAAAGATTATAACATAAATATGTGTATTATTATTAGAACTATATAAGCTTACTAAATATAACAAATATGATTAATAATATTTTATTTGTATTAAAAAAAATGACACTCAGAATATGGTGATTAGCATAAAAATAACATATTGAAATATTGAATAACTAAATAATGGAAGATTACAACTTAACATAAATATGTGTACTATTACCAGAAATATATAAACTTGTAGTGTATATGATAAATATTATTTTATTTGTACTAAAATGTATGACACTCAGGTGCCACACTGTTCACGCATTGATATATTTGTAAAAATAGTAATAAAAAAATGTTTAAAAAGAAATTAATGAACCTTTTGACCATATATATATATACATACACATACATACATACATACATACATATATACATACATACATATATAGCGGAGATGTAAATACACTTTTAGCAGAGGGGTTAAAATTAGTGGATATTCTCCGACATACAGCTAATGTATCAATTATTCTATATGAATAAGTAGAAAATAAGATGACACTATTCCTATTCCTTTCACATGGAAAGGAGAAATCCCATGAAAGACATCTTGTCCTACTATGTCTCAGGACATAGGTGGCAAGAATAACACATTCAAAATACACATGTTCATGTCTCTTTTGTGACCTTGAATGACTTTGAAAACTTCTGATGAAATGTAAATAGAACAAAAGCTCATTCCGTTAGTCGTTGTGCCAAGTGAAGTATCCAAGGAACCAATTCATTGCTTTTAGCATATTTACTTTGATGCATAAGCCACCTAAGATGGCATTTGCACTTTATTTCCAAGTATCTTTTACAAAATGGCAATCTATAAAAATTTAGTATATTCCTGCTGTAATTAAAAAGCCTTAGTCATTTTTGTTTTTATGATATAAACTATAGTAGCTGTAAAATCCTGTAATTAATTTGTGCCAATGTTTCATACTTGAGAAATTTTCATTATAAATTTCATTACTGATTCACTTATTTGTAATTTGTTCCATATAACCTAAAGAATAAATTTGGAATCTTGTATCTTCATTTAAAAGCCCAAGATAAAAAAAGAAGCATGTTTCCTGATAATGATACAAAATATTTTTCTAAGAGAGATTCCAATATAAAGACTGTGAATAAAAGATGTGGTTAGTGGAGCAAGATAATTTTATTAAATAAAAGAAATGTCAAATAAAGTCGTCACTGTACCAGATAAGGTGAAAAGTGCCAAAAGTGCTGAAGGGAGTGTTAGTCTTGAAACAGAGAAATCAGAGTTCATTTTCTGACAATGCTGGCAGATCTGATATAAGTACTGGGTCACCCATGTTTCTTCATTTGCTGGTGAAATTCCAAATTTGACTGAAGTAGTGAGACTAAGGGAGAATTTAGAAAGCCTTTCACTTTCTGTGCTGCAAAACAAAATCTAAATAGGAGCAAAGACATACTGAAAACTTCATATACTGTATCTATTTGTAATCCTATCTTATACATCTCTAGCACAGGGAGAGATAAAATATGGTTTCCCAGGACAAATTTTTCAATCTCCCTCAGAGATTGAATTCCATAATTACATCATCAACATTTGATCCAAAGCAATCTATGTTTTTGTTCTGTGAGTTGTAGTGTGTGTGTGTGTGTGTGTGTGTGTGTGTGTGTATAACAGCTAGAATGCAAAGCTAGGAAGAAAAAGGGAAAAAAATGGTATCGTATAATTATACTTTGTTCATGGCAGATTTATGAGATAATTTCTCACAAATGTCTTAAGTTAAAATTTTTCTTGAGAACCAGAACTTTGAATACTCATACTCTTCTGGTAACTTCCTTCAAAGCTTTGTGGTAAAGCTAAAAGATAAACTGGCCTTTGCTCCTTAAGCAAAGATGTTGCTGAAATTGAGAATAGGTTCTGCTATATATTGCTGATGGATTTTACTTAGGTGAGTGCATTTTTGGAAAACAATCAAGTATTACACATTCATTTTAAGTTGCTTGGTATCTAGCTGACAAGCTACGTGAGAATTCATGAATTTTTATGCCAGGAAAACACAAGCTGACTTTTCAAATACCAATAAGAACACCATAAGAATTCCAGAACAGCAAGCCCAACTATGATCAAAATGTTGGAAGACATAAAATTTTCCAGGACCAAACATATATTTGATTTAATTTACAATTATACAATTACACACTTAAATACACAACATTGTAATTCATCATGTACTTGACAATTTCCCCTTCCATCACATGAAGAGTTCTGGACCACTGCTGAAAGGGTTGCATCTGAGTCTTTGGAGGAACAAGTCATGCTTTCCTGGTTTGTGACAATAAAAATGGCTTAGATGTAATTTCTTTTCCTGCAATAAAATGTTGTCACGCCCCAACATTTACTAGCTGTTATAACCACATCTATTGTATTCTTATCTGTAATTTAATTTTCACAGAATTAAATTAGAAGATAAAAATTACACTGCTGACATAAATAATCTAACTACAGCATGTGACAACTTTTGCCAAAATCAACAATAAAACTTACAAATGAAATATACCCTATCATACTTATTAGTTTTCTGCTTTCATTCTTTGAAGAATATGACAGTGAAAATTGAAATTGTATATCATTTAATCAACTTTAAAAAGATATCAAAGCCAAATAATCCCTTCTAAATTATGTGACAAACTTGAGTCTTTCATTAAGAAGTCTGTTCTTCGTCAAATTAGATTATACTTGTATAAATATCCTTTCCAAATAAACCCAAATTATAAAATTTATCTGGGGGGGATAAGTTCCAAATTTTGAAGGTGAAATAGCCCCTTAAAGAGGAACAGAACAAGTGCTGTTGAACAATCTACACTTTTCTTCTTACAGAACAATTATTATGATACAATGGTGAGAAAATGTGACCTGGACCAGAAACTAAGTCTCAGTGTATCAACCTAACAGAGATGGATGGCATCTGGGAAAATTCTCCAATGCAGGTTTTCTTCAGGTCAGTTTCCTTCTGGGAATTTGATGAATCTCACCTTCAGCCTTAGACTGGAAGAAAAACAAAAGATTATGAAGTTGTTTGTATGTAGTTTTTAAAATCAGGTGGATCTGGCAATTATCCTTATACTATGATGTGATATATGGTATTACTATATATATGATATTACTATGATACAAGGGTTGTTTTTGAAGAGTATCAAGAACATTCAACTGGCACAGTTTAGCATTTAGGTTGCTAATTGGTTCACAAGACCTAAAAAAAATCTCAAAATATTACACTGGTTACCATTTGCTTTGGGAGAAATCAAGACTTTACTTTTTAAAATACCAAGTCAGCATATGAACCTATCAGACACTAGATCATCTTTAAGGTACCCTAATTTCAGAGGCCATCAGTTTTGAAGTAGAGATCAAACGTTCCCCTAAGGATTTGTGATTGTTCTCATTCAGGTAACAAATGGAGACATTTCTCTTCAGCCAAGCATTTTGAATGGGATTGATAATTATTTAAACTGCTGTTTGTAACTTTCTTTGTGTGTGTATGTTTCCAGAATCGAGGACTCTAAAGAGTTGAAAAAAAGGTGAAGCATAAAATAATAATAATGAAAAAAACCAATAGAATCTTTTGCTAAAATCTCATTCTGAGTATGACTGTGTAATTCCCAAAGATCTGATAGACAAAACAATAATGGGCAGAAAAGGAAATAGAATATTAGCTTCTAGTAATCCATGAAAACACTGAAGATTTTTCCTGGTGAAATCAAGTTTCATCCAGTTTAAGAGAGATCTCACTTAATCTTTTTTAGAATCTGGTTTTCCAAGATTCCATTTTAAAAACCACTTCTGAAAACTCTATCTTTAGTTAGTGTATTAGTATCAGACTGCATTTTATTTAATTTGTGGCCACTGTCCTCTCTCTCTCTTTCTGCCCTTGAATATTACCCTGCATAAAATGGTCTTTGCAGCAGCAAAAAATGGGAAATGAACAGTTTGAGTGTAAGAATACAGATCCCAACTCTCTCCTGTACTATCCTAATTCAGATTTTTGCAATTCCACAGAGTCAGATGACTTTGAAATTCTCACAAATTAAAATATTATAAAATCAGATTTATTTTCTTTAAATATTTGGTATTGAGAAGTATACTACTTCTAAAAGTGGGGGTTTAGTCCACATGTACATTGGATATAGAAAATCCTGTTAAAATGCCAGGTTTTTGAGATGTTAAAAGAAATCAGACCAGACTTCCGGTTGATGTCATGGCGAGAACCGCTGGAAAATAGTGGGCTCTGCTGAGCCTTGCAAAATAAAGCAGGTAACCGCTGTCGGGAGATCCTACAAGGTCATAACCACCTTGTAGAGGCGGTGAAGGAAGGAGAAGCACTTTGCTGACCATAAGGAACTCGCAATTTCTTTGTTAGGTATGATGCAAGCTCTCCTGAATGGCAGCAGGGGTGACGGCCATTTTTGGCAATCACAAAGCTGGGACAACCGGGACTGTAAAATTTGTACTGGAGTGGATCATGGACAGAACATTGAAACTGGGTGAAATAATTACCAACTTTTACTCTAAAGACCTGATTTAAATACAAGAATTTTAAAAGAGAACTTCCAAGCCTAAGAAAGTGGCGATTAAATATACAGAGAAAAACAACAACTGAAAATCAAGAGAAAGAAGCTCAAAGAAAGCTTTAAACACAGAAAGCCTGAAAACAGCTTAAACAATTTGAAAGGTGATTTATGGGAGAAACTGTTTTGTTTATTTGCATTTTTAAACCCCTGGATTTATTGGATAATTAGCTGTTTTTGACAGATTAATGTTGGATTTGGGAACAAGAGAGCCATTTACTGGAAGAAGAGAAGTACTACAGCACTATAGCAGCAGTATACTCAGTGAAAGTGAACCCAATATACACAAAGTCTAATACACAGAATAGAAGTAACAATATCTAGAAGACATTGTAATACCTTGACTTTATGTTAGAAGACAACTTGGATAGTTTGAGAATACTTAATGAGGTTTTTTTCCCCTTCTGAAGATTTCTAAAAGGAACTAATTTGCAAATAACTAAGTTTTATTAAAATTGGCTATTGGATTATGGATCTGAAAGATTGGTGGAATCTAGTGGATTAATTTGGATTTGGACTATTAATGTTATCTATGAGACAAAAGAAAAAAGGTGATAGAAGAAAAGAGAAAAGAAGGAAAGTTAAATAAGACTTTAAAATTTGGACAATTGCGAGATATATAATTGGAAAACTATAAGGCTGTAAATTACTAAAGAATTTTAAAGATCATAAATTTAGGAGTTTTGTATAATTATGAGATTGATGAAATCTTATTATTAAGCAGGAGTTTTTAAATAGACATTGGAACTATAGAAATATACTGAGTAACTTTTATTAAATTGTTATAAAATGGATTTACGGGGGACGATTGAGGCATATGAAGAAATATTCTTGATGTTAAAAAGTGTGCATGAAACTATAAAGAACAATAAGGAGGCAAGGGGATAGTTTAAAGACACACAAATGAATGTAGAATTCAATCAACAATTGGAGAAAAAAAGCAACATGATATTCAGGAAATAGATGAGAAATTAGAAGAAGCAGTGGAAGGAGAAAATCAAAATGAGATGCAAGAAGCTAAAAATAAAGAAGAGAAAGGATTAATAAGTAGAAATCAATTAGATAACTCCTTAAAAGTTCATAATAAAACAGAGAGAAAAAAGAAAAATCTCTTCAAAAAAAAAAGGAAGTCCTGTGAATGGGTTTCAAATAAGACAGCAGAAAGAGACAAAGGGCACCCAGAAGGGAATGTTCCGTAGATGCAAATATATAAAAAAGACCCATAAGAGTCCAAGACAGAGTGAGATAAAAGGCTGACTAAAAACTCAATAAATTTCAAAAAGGTTAAGAGATGGTGGATAATGAGAAAATATATTAATAAAATGAAAAAATACAAATAGTATTATATATATTAACAGATAATACAACTTATTATAATTAAAAATAAGCTAAACTTAGTAGATGAAAATTTAAGATTAGGTAATCTAATTATATTATCAACATTAATAGTGTGTTAAAGTATATTGTGAATTTAAAATATTAAGGATTAGAAATTGTGGGGATTTTCAGATATACTCCAAGGATTGATTAAATATTGTTAATATTTGGCTTTATTAGTAATGCTACACATTTGGAATATTGAATTTATGGTGGAATAATGAGTAATTTTTAAAATTAAATATTAGTAAATTAGTAAAGGATAACAAATACATGGCCCAAAGAAATGTTATCTATGTTTAAATGAATTAATGGGAAAATGATAAAGAATTATAAAGAGAGAATAGTACTGTTGAAGTTGGAAGATTAGGATTACACATACTTATTAGTATCATTATTGTTAGCGTTGTTTAAAAAAGATTTGACCCAGTCAATACACTGTCCACAAAATATGTATGGTGTGAAAAGAAAATAGCAAATAAAACATGTTTTTTTTAAAAAAAAAACAAATCAGACCAAGATAAATAACTTCAGAAAATTTTACACTTTGAATACATCAATTTAAAAACAAACTAAAAACTTTAGGGGAGGGAAATAACAATAAAAATTTACAATGACGTGATTGCATACCCTCTTATAAGTAGGAATGTAATTCTGTATTCAGAATTAACCAATCACATGTAAACTGATGTCAAATGGTAGTCACTACACACCTATAATCAATTAAAATGACTCTGATCAAGCCCATATAAAGTTCAGCTATTCTAATAGCATTTTTCTGGCATGTACTCAATTTCTGCTTACAGCAAAAGCCATGGTCTCCAAAGAGCTTACAAAGCATCAAAGGGATCTCATTGTTGAAAGGCATCAGTCAAGAGAAGGATATAAAAACATTTCCAAGGACTTGGATCTGCCATGCAACACAGTGAAGATAGTTATCACTAAGTGGAGAAATATGGCACAGCAGTGACATTACCAAAAACTAGATGCGTCTACATACAAACAAGAAGAAAACTAATTCACGAGGTTATGAAGAGCCTTATAGCAATATTAAACAAATTGAAGGAATTTCTGGCAAGTACCAGTTAGGTACTACATCCGACATCAATCTCCATATTCTTCATATGTCTGGGCTGTGGGGTAGGGTAGCAGGAAATGAAGTCTTTTCTTGCAAGATAAGTATCCAAATCTGGTTATAGTTTGCAAAAGCCTACATCAAATCTGACAAAAGCATGTGGGAAAATATATTGTGGTATGTTGGCACCAACTTTTTGCCCATAATTCCAAAAAGTATGTTTGGTGCAATAAAAACACTGTGCATACCGAAAGTACTCCATACCAGGGGTGAAATCTAAAAATTTTCCCTACCGGTTCTGTGGGCGTGGCTTTATTGGTGGGCGTGGCTTGGTGGTCAGATGGCTTGGTGGGCGTGGCCAATAACAATAAATAATAAAATAATAAACAAAGTATAAAAAACAACAAGAGGTACCAAAAACCAACTTTCACACTTTACACACACACAACACAACTGACTCACACACAATGTAAAAGCAGCTGCACTTCACACTTCACATAGCCACAAAAAGATCAAAAACCAATTTTCACACTTTACACACACACAGCTAACACACACACACACACACACTATGCCACATACAGCTTTCTGAGATTTTGTGTGTTTGTGTAGTTAGAGTGAAACACTACAGAAACACACCAAATCTCAGAAAGCTGCACAAATATTTTTTTTTTATTTTTTTTTGTGGACTTCAAATCCCAGAGTTCCTCAGCAAAGCCAGCCAGTTGATCACCGAGGAAATAGATTAGCTGAGCTATTGATTCTGTCTGGGCTGAAACTGAAACTGCTTTTGGGTTGTGGCCATGCGTTCTTCAGTAATCAAGTAAGTGCCTTAAAATCTCTACTTTTACTTGTAGAAAACACGTTTTCTACAAGTAAGAGTACTAGTAAGGTTCTGCTGTTTTTTAGTTTTAAAGGCCTGTTTCTGCTGAAGCAAAACCAGCTTTTAAAAGTAAAAAAAAAAAAACCTCTGCTGATGGAGGGGCTCAGCAGAGGCAGGGGGGCGGGGCCAGGGATTTTTGCTACCGGTCCTCCGAACCAGCAGCTGCCATCGCTACCGGATCGCGCGATCCCCTCCGATCCGGTAGCATTTCACCCCTGCTCCATACCCACAGTGAAGCATGGTGGTGGCAGCATTGTGTTTTGGAGCTACTTTTCTTCAGGTGGAAGTGGAGCTTTAGTCAAGAATTATGAACAGTTCCAAATATCAATCAATTTTGGCACAAAACTTTACCCTCTGTTAATGATAAAGAGGAATTTTACCTTTCAACATGACAACCACCCAAAGCCAGATCAAAGACCTCCAGAATGGCTTCATCAGAAGATTAGAGTTTGTAATGGTCCATCCAGAGCCTGGACCTGAATCTAATTGAAGACCTGAAAAGGACTGTGCAGAGGAGATGCCTTAACAAAATCTGAAGCAGTTTTGCAAGGAAAAGTGGGCAAAGATGTTCAAGGCAAGATGTGCCATGCTGATAGGCTCCTACCCTAATGGACTAAATGGGTCTCATAAAATCAAAACCAAGTATTAGTTTAAGAATATGCACACTTATACAATTTTTTTTATTTTTCTCCTAAAAATTCAGTTTGTTTTTCAATTGAATTGTAAGATTTATTTTCTTTCTTTCTTTTTTCTTTTTCTTTCTCTTTCTTTCCTTCCTTTCTTCCTTCTTTTTCTTTTCCTTCCTTCCTTCCTTCCTTCCTTTCCTTTCCTTTCCTTCCTTCCTTTCTTTCTTTTTTCATTTCTCAACTGCCAAACTCCCATATCAGTTCTGGGCATTTTATAGTCACTGAACCACATCTAGGTCTTTAATTGTCCCTTCCAGCCCTTGTGATGTCAATTGGAAATTAGAAATCAGATATAAATAAGTGTAGAAAATACAACCACATTGCTTTATTTTAAAGACAACTGTTTTTTTTCCCCAGTTTACACATGTGCATGTGAACATGCCTGCACATCTTCACAGCTCTCTTGGTTTGGTTCTCCACAACAGTCCCAATTTCTCATAAAGTTCTTGGAAAAATGAATTGCTCACTCCAGCTTATATGTTATATTAAAGATGAAAAAAATCTGAAGTGAATTATCCTGGTCTGATTTTTTTTAAATCTCAAAACCCTGGCATATTAATAGGGGATATGTAGACTTTCTAGGTTCCATTGTATGGCTAATAGAAGAGCTTACCATAACTGGAGCAAGTAGCTGTGGCTAAGTAGACCTAAATTAAGGCATTACTGGTTATACTACTCTCTTTGGAGACACCAGGCACCACAACTATTAATTCCCCCCCCCCAAACAAATATGTCCAAACAATTACTTAACATTGTTGTCTGCATCATAATCTGCCTCTTACTTGCAGGTCTGAGCAGCTGTAATAGAATTAATTATACTTCATTTTGCTGTCTTTAACAGTATTGACCAAATTTAAGAACAAATGAGAAGCGCTTATCAAGCTTGAAGAAAATAATCCATCAGTGGCACAATTTAAATTCTCTACAGTTCTCTTATTAATCAAAGTAACACTTACTATCCTATCTCCACTTCCCATTAACAGTCATTAAGCACTGTTGCTGATTGAAGCAATTTCTTTAGGGATCTCAACCTCATTTTTAAGAGAATCTTCTACAGTGGAAAACAATATCATAGAGGAACACTGACTTCAGGAGAAGAAGGAGGTTCTTCAATCATCTCTTGACCTTGACATTCTGCTACATCAAAAGTTCACAACTAAGCAAGCAAGCAAGGTGTTCAGAACTTTCAGAGTTTTTTCAAGTGATAGAAAAAATCATCCATTATTAACACCAAGAGGAAAACATTTCAGAAGACAGCATTGGGAAGCTGGGCCAAATATCTAGCTTAACTGATGCACTTCAAATTACATTGGAGCCTCCTTATTTTTCAGGATCCACATGGCTGAATCCTATTAGAATTATTGCCGAGTTCAGCTTTTTCCTAACTCATTACCGTTTTGGATACGTTAGGCTATTCTAACTACCACTATTCTAAGTCAGAATATTGATGGAAACATATCCAAAAAGTATAAAACATATGAAGTTCTTGGGATGTCCATTGTGATGACATTATTCATGGCTACTCTAATAATAATAATAATAATAATAATAATAATAATAATAATAATAATAATAATAATAATAATAATAATAATAATAATAATAATAATAATATTTTAATTTTTATACCGCCCTTCTCCCGAAAGACTCAGGGCGGTTAACAGCCAGATAAAATATAGTACAATACAGCACAATAAAATCACTATTAAAAAACTTATTCGATAAGGCCTATAAATTAAATTATACAATACATAATATAATATAAAACCCCATTTAAAATCCAATTTAAAAAACCCATTTTATGCCAGTCCTGCTCGGAAGAATAAATACGTCTTCAGCTCGCAGCGAAAGGTCCGGAGGTCAGGAAGTTGTCGAAGTCCTGGGGGAAGCTCATTCCAGAGGGTAGGTGCCCCCACAGAGAAGGCTCTCCCCCTGGGGGTCGCCAGCCGACACTGGCGTAACCAAATTCAGTTTCAGTATTTATGATTCACGTCAACTTTACTGCTCTCTGTATCACTATTTGGTAAATTGATGACTATAATCATTAGTTATTCCTTAAAAGATCAGGGTATGTACCAAAACTGTCTTCTTTCTGATATGCAATTTCATGCTTTGTCCATAACATGTGTCTTGCTAGACATGCCTAAAGGTCCTATAGGGCAGTGGCCCCCAACCTTGTGGGCACCAGGGGCTGGTTAAGCACTGCCTGGATCCCTCATGTGCATGGATGGCGCTCTGCTTGCTTGTGTGGTGTTATTCCTGGTGTGCTGTGGACCGGTGCTGATCTGCAGCCCGGGGGTTCAGGACCCCTGCTATAGGTCATCACCATGACCAATTGTTATCCAGCTGAACGGGGAAATGTGATGAACATATTTCTATTATAAGAAGCTATTTAATTCCTTAAAAATAACAAGAAACATTAACTTCATATAGTTACATTCACATAGAATCATAATAAATTTATTCTTCAAAAATTCAGTAATTATTATTGGTTTTTGTAAAAAAAACTTCTAGCTATATTTTGTAACTGAGATAAACATGCATGGATTGACTATGACCTTTTTTGTTACAATTATACTGATTGATTTTGATTAGATTTAGCATTAAAAGAACTGGCCTAATCTTTTTCTGTACACCCCCTTTTTCTGTTCCCCTCAAGCAATTTTTTCAAAGCTTCCATTCTAGGAGAACCACAGATTAATATATTAACTGTAACTACACTTAATGAAAATGTTACTTTTAGAAATTATGGTCTGAACTTTGCATACATCCACTTATATATAATTAAGACTGATACTAGTTTATTAGTTTTGGAAATGTTAAATTGTGTTAATAAAAAAAAGAAAGGAAACTTCTGAACTCTTTGTAATAGTCAGAATGTATATAAGAGGTGTCAATACATTGCACCTCATTTTCAAAGTAATGTACTAAATTATAAAAGGCAGATTTTAGAAATGTGTAGATCACCTAAGAATGTTTCAAAGCACTGGTACAATTGAGGTTGCAAAAGAAATTTGATTTTAAATGATTTATTTAGAGAATTGAATTGCTTTGCTTTGACTAGAAATGTTGAAGTGTGTCTACTCGATTCAGGTGCAGCTTCTGCCAGGTTCAGTTCGGTATTGACATTATAAACTTCAAGCTGGAAAAAAGAGGTATCTGTACATGTGCAAAACCCATTTTTATTATTCAGAGCACTGTGGTGCAACTATTACGATCCATTTATTATTTATTTATTTTTATTTATTTATTTATTTATTCAATTTTTATACCGCCCTTCTCCTGAAGGATTCAGGGCGGTGTACAGTCAAAGTAAAAAGACAATGTAATATACAATTAAAATACGAATTAAAAAAACTTATTACATAATTGGCCTAAAACTTTGGAACATAAAAACTAAAACCCACTAAAAATTAATAATAAAAATTTAAAACCAATAAAATTTAAGCCAGCCCCGCGCGAATAAATAAATGTGTTTTTAATTCGCGGCGGAAGGTCCGAAAGTCAGGGGTAAGCTCGTTCCAGAGGGTAGGAGCCCCCACAGAGAAGGATCTACCCCTGGGGGCCACCAGCCGACATTGCTTGGCGGACGGCACCCTGAGAAGTCCTTCTCTGTGTGAGCGTACGGGTCGGTGGGAGGCATGAGGTAACAGCAGGCAGTCCCGTAAATACCCAGGCCCTAAGCCATGGAGCGCTTTAAAGGTAGTAACCAAAACCTTAAAGTGCACCTGGAAGACCACAGGTAGCCAGTGCAGTCTGCGCAAGAGAGGTGTTACGTGGGAGCTACGTGAAGCTCCCTCTATCACCCGCGCAGCTGCATTCTGGACTAACTGAAGCCTCCGGGTGCACCTCAAGGGGAGCCCCATGTAGAGGGCATTACAATAATCCAAGCGGGAGGTAACGAGCGCATGAGTGACTGTGCACAAGGCATCCTGATCAAGGAAGGGGCGCAACTGACGAACCAGGCGAACCTGGTGAAAGGCCCTCCTGGAGACGGCCGTCAAATGATCTTCAAACGACAGCCGTTCATCCAGGAGAACACCCAAGTTGCGCACCCTATCCTTTGGGGCCAATAACTCGCCTCCAACAGTCAGCTGCGGCTGCAGCTGACTGAATCGGGGTGCTGGCATTCACAGCCACTCCGTCTTGGAGGGATTAAGCTTGAGCCTGCTCCTCCCATCCAGACCCGTACGGCTTCCAAACACCGGGACAGCACTTCAACAACTTCGTTGGGTTGGCCTGGGGTGGAAAAGTACAGCTGAGTATCGTCAGCGTACAGCTGGTATCTCACCCCAAAGCCACTGATGATCTCACCCAGCGGCTTCATATAGATGTTGAACAGAAGGGGCGAGAGAATCGACCTCTGTGGCACCCCACAAGTGAGGCACACCTCGCGGCCGACCTCTGCCCCCCTGTCAACACCGTCTGCGACCGGTCGGAGAGATAGGAGAACCACCGATAAACGGTGCCTCCCACTCCCAATCCCCCCAGCCGGCGCAGCAAGATACCATGGTCGATGGTATCAAAAGCCACTGAGAGGTCTAATAGGACCAGGGCAGAGGAGTAACCCCTGTCCCTGGCCCTCCAGAGATCATCCACCAACGCGACCAAAGCTGTCTCCGTGCTGTATCCGGGTCGGAAGCCGGACTGGAACGGGTCTAGATAGACATCTTCATCCAGGTATTGGGGCAGCTGTCGCGCCACGGCACTCTCTACAACCTTCGCAACGAAGCAAAGGTTGGAGACCGGACGATAATTACCCAAAATAGCTGGGTCCAGGGAGGGCTTCTTGAGGAGGGGTCTCACCACCGCCTCTTTCAAGGTGGCAGGGAAAACCCCTTCCAACGAAGAAGCGTTGATAATCCCCTGGAGCCAGCCTCGTGTCACCTCCTGAGTGGCCAGCACCAGCCAGGAAGGACACGGGTCCAGTAAATGTGGTGGCGTGGAGCCTCCCCAACAACCTGTCCACGTCCTCGGGAGTCACAAGATCAAACTCATCCCAAACAGACTCAACAAGACGTGCCCCCTCCCTCTCGCTTGGATCATCCCAATTTCGGTCCAGACCATCCCGGAGCTGAGCGATTTTATCGTATAGATAACCACTAAACTCCTCGGCACGTCCCTGCAAAGGGTCATCCCGCACCTCCTGATGAAGGAGAGAGTGGGTCACCCGAAACAGGGCGGCCAGGCGGTTATCTGCCGATGCAATGAGGGTGGAAGCGTAGGAACGCCTCGCCTCCCTCATTGCCACTAGGTAGGTCCTAGAATAGGACCTAACTAGTGTCCGATCAGCTTCGGAACGACTGGACCTCCAAGTACTCTCTAGGCGTCTTCTCCGGCGTTTCATCTCCCTCAGCCCCTTGGAGAACTAAGGGGCCGGACGAGATCTGCGCCGGGTCAGAGGCCGCAAAGGCACGACACGGTCCAAAGCCCCAGCCGCGGCCTGTTCTGAGGCCGCAACTAGTTCTTCAGCCGTGCCGTGGGCCAGATCCTCAGGAAATGGCCCAAGCTCCGTCAGGAACCTCTCGGGGTCCATCAGGTGCCTGGGACGGAACCAATGTATTGGCTCTGTCTCCCTGCAGTGGTGGGTGGCGGTTCGGAAGTCCAGGCGAAGGAGAAAATGATCTGACCATGACACCGGTTCTGTTACTAAATCATCTAATTCCAGATCATTTAACCACTGTCCAGAGATATAAAGTAGGTCCAGTGTGCCTCCCCCCATGTGCGTAGGGCCATCATTTACTTGAATCAGGTCCAAGGCCGTCATGGAAGCCTGGAACTCCCGAGCTGCAGTCGGTGATAAGCCGGTCGATGGCAAGTTGAAATCCCCCATGACTATAAGTCTGGGGGTCTCAACTGCCACCCCGGCAAGTACCTCCAGCAACTCGGGTAGGGCTGTAGTCACGCAGCAAGGAGCCAGGTACTGATTCCTATGACCCCACCTCACAAAGAGGGATTCACAACCGGCAATCTGAGGAACAGTGGCCTCCCTAGGCTCTAGATCTTCCCTAATAACAACCGCTGCCCCCCCACCCCTGCCTTGGGCCCTCGGTTGATGAAATGCTCGGAAACCTGGAGGGCACAACTCGACAAGGGGGACCCCCCCTCTGGGCCCAACCAGGTCTCCGTAATGCCCATAAGGTCCGCGGACTCCCCCTGAATAAGATCACAAATCAGGGGAGCTTTATTAACCACAGACCAAGCATTACATAACATCAATCGAAAACCCAGGCTCTGAGGATCATGGCTGCCCGAGGAATGGGTAGGGACTGAGGGGCCGGAGCACGTGATTGCTTTCAAACAGCGAGCACGTGCTCCCAACACTCGATACGCCCCCCCTCCACCATATCTGCCTCTCCCACTTACCGTACAAATTGAATGACCCTCTAATCCTGAAACGAACCCCTCCCCCTCTGCCTTCAGACCAGATGTCGTAATGCCGCGAACAAGCCCGGGGACTGGCTCCCTCCCCGATGGGTTTCTCCCCCACCCATCATATCCCTCCCCCCCCTTAAAAAACCCTTATTTAAAAATCTATTTAAAAATCCCCAAAGGTTCTTCTTGGCCGCATGCCACCTCTCTGGGTCCCAAGACCCTTCATTAAGGTAGGCCCTCGATAACATGGAGGGCCATTCTTGCGAGGCGGGGGAATCTCGCAAGCGAAAAAGTTCAAAAGGTGAATATCTCATAAAAAAAGGAGGTTAAAAGGTGGCATTTGATCCTGATCAATGAAGATGGTAAATAAATAAAAATTATTTCAGCTTAATTGGGTCCATTTAGGGCGTGGTGCAAGATGGAAAAAAGATTCGACAATCGGTCATCCAGGCAAAGTCCTGGCAATAGTCAAAATAACAATAAATAGTCTGATAGATGACAATCACAGACCACTTCAAAGCACACAGGACCAAGATGACACGGACCACAGTAGGGGTTGGTGCAGCCCGCTGAATATATCTTCCTCGTCCCTTCAGTTCCGTTGTCGCCTCCCTCACTCTGTCCCTCCACATGGCACAGCCCCATCTTAGGTCTTCCGGAACAGTCCAACCAGATTTCATCCCCGAGGATCGCATCCACTTCTATCTTCCCCACCAGCGTCCTCAAGCAAGGCTGGAATTGTCCGGGCAGCCAAAAGTTCCAAAGATCGACAGAGAACGGCCAGGGCGGCAGAAAACGCCGCAGAAGAGACCACCGTTGCTGGAAAGTCATAGCTGCCACCATTGGGGAATCCCAGCTGGCGGATGGAAAACCTTATCGGCTGTGGGAGAAACCCCCTCACCGATAGGTAAATCTCAGCTGAGAAGATGACAATCCTAAAAGACCAATGGGCAGCCGCCGCCGCCAGGAAGCCGCCAGGAAGCCGCCCAACAGCAAACGAGGTCCAGGCCAAAACATCAAGGCAAACGAGTGCAAGCTGGAACAGGCCAGGCCGGGACGCCGGAGCAGGCCGGGACGCTGGGGCAGGGCAGATCGAACGCCACCCCCATGCGCCGATGAAGGCAGCCAGATAGATAGACCGCTGTCGCCAGGAAGCCCCCCAGCCAGCAACCAGCAAACAGACCTTTCGTTGCGGCCCTCGGCTATTCCAGCCAGAATTGACTAGGCCGAGCCGCCGAGGTGCCGAGACACCACCCCCACGCGCCCAAAATGGACACCGCCACACGCCGTTCGCCTCCCGACTCAATACTCGGCGACCAGAGACTTTTCCCGAGGCCCAAAGGCCTCATTCGGTCGCCGAGGTGTTCTAACTTCGAGTCGGGGGCAGAACCGGCCCGGCGGCAGATCCGGGCGCCGCATTAGCACAGGATCTCTTGCCCCACCATTCCTCGGAGAATCACCAAACCTCCATTTTCGCGCATGCGCAGAAGACCATAGTATAAGACCATAGTCTCAGAAGACCATTATAGATATGTAGTGCTGTTTCACTTCAGTATTTCACTTTAAAGGCACTCTTTCAGACAAATTGAAGCACACTTTGGAATTCCACAGAATGTTAACATAAATCTAACTTCCTTTTACTTTGGTCCATATCACACCTGTATTTTCACCTGTCTATAACACTGTCTTTTATACTTAGGCAGGAAAAACCTGATTCAAAAACAGTAACTGTGAGAGGGACCGTGGAGTCCTAGTGCAGGATCACTTAAACATGAGCCAGCAGAGTGCAGCAGCAGTCAAAAAAGTTAATACAATCCTTAGTTGTATAAACAGAGGCATAGAATCAAAATTACGTCAAATATCAGTACCGCTTTATTAATCCTTAGTAAGACCACACCTGGAATAATTTGGGCACCACATTCCAGTATTTGAGAGTCTGCCACAAAAGAAGAGAAGATCAATTTATTTTCCAAAGCACCAGAAGGCAAGATAAGAAACAATAGATGGAAACTAATCAAGAAGAGAAGCATAAGAGCACAAAAGTGCCTACCGTTCCTATCCTATTGTTCCCTTCATATCAAATTGATATAGTTGATGCATATTTTTTTACATATATGTATATATTTTCTTCAAAATATGTTGTTTTATCTATGACAATTGTTTGTGTATACTGTTGTGACAAAAAGAAATTAAAAAAAAAAGAAACAACCTAGAACTAAGGAGAAAGTTCCTAACAGTGAGAACAATTAACCAGTAAAATGACTTGCCTCCAGAAGTTATAGGTGCTTCATCACTAGAGGTTTTTAAGAAAAGACTGAAAAACCATCTATCTGAAATGGTATAGGTTCTTCTACTTGAGCAGGAGGGGTTGACTAAAAGACCTCACAGATCCCTTCCAGCTATATTCTGATTGATTGATACACTGGCATTGAAAGACTAAATGTAATACTCCTAGCTGTATCTAGGATTGATATGGCTATATTAAGAAATATCATTTATATTCCATGTCATGTAAAACAACTTTTAAATTTTATGGTTATTCTTTAATTTCACATTTAGCTAGGGTAATTTTTTGCAAACTGAGAATGAGTTGAATACCTGTAGGTAATATAACATTCTTCCATATTTTTATAAAGCTAAAAATATGCCCACCACAAAAATAAAATGCTAAGTTGGAATTTGGATCAATGTAATATCCGCTCCTGTTAGAGCACTTAAAAAGGAAAGTATCTACAAAGTGTCCCATTAAATTGACAAATTTACAACACTATGAATAGAAAAGCAAGACAGGGCATAGTGTTTAGGAACATGAATGGATTTCAGGTCTGTAGTCCTTCATCTTTGCAAATAAGGTTAGCTAGCCTATCACGTATCTTCAAACTATTTATCAGTACTATGTACAATTGTTGCTGGCATAGATACTAAATGGCAGGCTGTGGATGTTAAAGTATATTAGTAAATTGGTTTTAAATGAATTATGAGAAATCCAGTAGGAATATTAAGAATTCCTTGTAGTGCAATACTCAGATGTTTGGCTTTGTAGATGTGCTTAAATGTCAGGAGCTGTTAAAGATAAACATATAGCAATTCTGCATCCTACATACTCCCATGGAAACTTAAAAGAAGAATCTTTGCTCATATTAGGAGAATACAGTAGAAACTTATTAAGTATAACCTGTATGCCTTCTGTTAGGTTATATTGCTAAACACTTGATGACTTACATGTATGAATGAGCCAATGTAAAATTAAAAGTATCTTATTTCAAACTGACTGCAGAACCTAGCAATTAAATCTTTGAAAAAATGAATTTTTCATCGACACAGTAAAAAATCAAATTATGTGCATGCATGAGCCAATTCTTAGCAAAAGTGTTGTTTTTTACCATAGAAGGCAAATACAGAAGACATTGTTATTTTTACTATACTAGACAATCTTTCACATAGAACTAAATTTGTATTCATCCTATGGGTGGAAAATGTTGAGAAGAGGAACCCAGTTTACATTTATTAGCTTTTGACTTAAATAAAGATTTGAAGTAGATTAAGCCTTTCTACAAATAAATAAACATGTTTGTATAAAACCAGAGATTATAAAGATTGCTTTGCTCATTCATAAATTTGTAAATATTGTGTTATCTGTAGTAGAAGACTAGTAAGATAAAAAGAGTCAAATATAATTAAAATATACTAAAAGAAGAAAAACAAACAGCAAAAACTTGGCTTTCAGTTGTATCAGAACTAAACGGTAACCATATTATT
The DNA here is from genome assembly GCF_028640845.1 of Ahaetulla prasina. NCBI lineage: Eukaryota > Metazoa > Chordata > Lepidosauria > Squamata > Colubridae > Ahaetulla > Ahaetulla prasina. Next base: position 103,247,450 of record NC_080542.1, on the reverse strand, counting down.
TCTCTAAACTATTTTCACTTAGCACAGTTCAGATGGAATTATTGCTATGACCTTTTAAAAATGTGAAGGAGTGAATCAATACCCTTTAAGAGGCAAGATTGCAGGAGGAGAAACCAGCCTAGCTGTAATGGTGTGTATTTCTGCATCAGAAGGCAGTTGAAACCTAATTATCGTCAATCACGTACAAGGTAGCCTTGATGAGGGCAGACCAACACGGTATGATTGTGTGACAGGGAAAGAAAGACAGTGAAGCTGAACTGTGTATGCATAAGGATTTTCTGAACTCTCTGAGAAATTATCCTCCTGTTCTAATGACTATCTCTGATATGTCAGGAATATCATACATGACTGAATGGCAGCCTGCCCTTTCTCAATAGATCTCAAATACAAGAATCATATTGTATTGTCAAAGTTGTCCAAATGTTTAGCTAGAATGGTCCCATATATTATTAAATAATAATAATAAACCAATCAACAATTGGTTTTCTGTGCAATCTGAAAGTGTAGTTAGAAATAACAATTCTGGTAATTTATATAAGTGAGAACTGCAATGCTTAATATCCATTTTAACCCAATTGATTTATGTGATTTCTTTTTTTGGCCCACATGAATAGATCTCATAACAAAGCATTTTAAAAGTAAAATGCCTGTAGGCTACATGCACCAATAGAAAACAAATGCTCTCTTTCTTGGAGACATGTTAAACAATCTTATGCTGCAGGATAATTGAAATCAATGTTATTGTTGTTTTCCATGCCTAGGTAAGTAATATAGGGCTTAATGCAAAATACTTTTTATTGTGAGGAGCTACCCAACTTTTACAATTTGTGCCATGTTATTTACTTTGCCATTTTTAAAATGAGACCATGAGGCCATTTTTAGAATCATATGTGAAAAAGACGCCTGGGCATTAAAAGGTACAATTAAGTGGCATATCATGGAAGAAAGAGCCTCTCTGGTGTTTCTCAAATTATAAGGTATTAAAAGACAATTCAATGAAATTCATACATTTCAATTCCAAGAGCCTATTGTTTTAGCCAAATCATTGCAGGAGAGGCATGATTGAATACTGTATAATCTTTGGATTTTGAAAGATGCTGTTTCAACCTAGTTCTATTTCCTTATAGCCTTTCTTTTAGCCTATTTTATTTTTCCTTCTGTTTTTAGCCCTTGGGAAGAGCTTTTTATGGCCAGCTTAATTCTTCCGTCTCTAAAATATTGGCTAACAACATCCCTTCCCTACCTATTTAGTGATAAACTCCAAGGGTGGAGTTTCCATGTTTTCGACTCACAAATCATTTCATTGCTGGCATATATTATAGTTAAAAATGTTTCCTAATGTTCTACAGCTCCAATTCCTCCCTCCTGTTTTTTGAAAAATTGGAAACTGGTTATCATGCCTGCAGGTTTCTAAATCCTGCAGGTGTAAAACCAAATTCTTCTTAAACCACTTCCCAGCATTCCCTGCTAGATGATACAATACTATCCCAGTTATAATATTTAAAAATGCAGTTTTTGAACTGCTAATGGCTTTTTAAACTAAACCTGTGCTTCCTGTTTTATACTGATTATTGATCATCAAAATACTGGTGGAACTGGTACAGTCATCTTGGCAAAAGTAGCACTGAGCCAGTCACCATGGCAACAAACGATGGGGCAAGGTTGAAAGTTCTGTGGCACTTCCTGTTCCCACCCCGTTCCTTGGAATAACCCTAAACACTCCCCTAATATTGAGGCCTTATCTACTAAATGTTATGGCAGAGGAATTAATCTTCTTTATTTGGATTTTCAAGACTGTCTCATCACTGCAGCCATTAAGACAACTTTGAAGTAATTACCTGTACTATAATAAATATTTGTGTACATTCAGTCTTTTCATTTATCAACAAGATACTAAATGAAGTGCTTAATTTTATACAATAGCCTAAAGGTGAAAACTTAATGTTAAGCTAGGTTTCAGGGCAAGCAACAGAAGGCTCTCTAAATGTATTGATAGAGAGAAAGTGTCTGGCATCTTATTTTTTAAAGCATTCACACATATAGATACAACATAAATTAGCTATAAAAGTGACAGAAAAATAAGACCTTCCAATATATTTATTTTTAACAGCAAGACTACTTACCCTGTAATTAAGCATGTACACAAAACACGCCTATTTCTTCTAACAGAAAAAAGAAAGTTTCCTATTTTAAAATAACAATCGTTTTCCATGATTTTTTTAAAAAACCTAATTTGCTATCAAGGTCAATGTTATTCAAAACAGAGAATTTAATCCCCTATTTTTGAATTATAAAATATTGGTGGTTCAGATTTCTAAAATCCAGTGAGCTCCTGTTGGCATTGCAATGAAAAGGGGGGAAATGTAATATGCTGACTTTGTAAACTGCTCAGAAAGTTTCTTTTCTCTTTTCATATTTTATGATTTTTTTGAATATGCATTGGGAGAGTTGAGAATATTCTAGAATATCCAGGAGTTTGCCATCATTTGATATAATCTGAATTTACATTGGATGTCCATGTGGAAAGGGATTTGTTACTCTGTCCGGATTAGAGCTCTCTCAAATTTTGATAAATAATTCAATATATATACACACACACACAAATTACTTTGTTCAATATATATAGCAATAGCACTTAGATTTATTAAACCCCATGGTGTTTTACAGCACTCTCTGAGAAGTTTATAAAGTCAACATATTTTCCCCAATAATCTTAGTCCTCATATTTTACCGACCTTGGAAGGATGCAAGGCTGAGTCATCTTGAGCTGGTCAGGATCAAGCTCGTGGCTGAGGGCAGAGTTGGTCTGCAATATTGCATTATAACCACTGCGATACCACAGCTCTTATATATAATTTCTGTGACACTGTTAAAGATATCATGCTGCTTAAAACAAAAACTTCCCTCTTTAAATTAAGCTCATCTCTTTGTGATTATATAGACACGACCATGTTCATTTCACAGGTACTGAATCTTCAAGGATGTATTTTCAACTTCTCAGTTTTGCCTTAGGATTTCCTTGTTGTGTAATATCATTAGATCCAATCTTGCTTATCTTTCTTTTTCTTTTTTTGAAATCAACAAAACAGCTAGATATTCCAAACTACTATATGCAGCCTGAAGATTTCTTTCTAGAGTTCAAAATTTGTTGCAGATTGAATATAATGTAATGTTGTTTTATTAGAAGTGATTTTTGCATATGCTACAATATTGATTGTTAAGTCATAACCTCTTTCTATATTTATTATATTCTCACTCCCAATTTATCAGGTTTCATAAATATATTTAGTATCATTTGACATCATGATCTAGAAAGATATGGAAATTAAAAAGTAACTTGCCACACATTAGAATGAAGAATCTACGAGGTGCAACCATTTTATCTGGTGGATAAAATTATCTGGTGGATAGCAACAATGCAGACATTTTCAATTGTGAGTGCTTTTTATCTATGAGAGAAAAGTAAGGACCAATTTTTTGTTTCAGGGAAGTGAGCTGTACAAAGAATTTTGGATTATTGGCCATACTTGGTCTTTCAATAGTGTACTAAGGGTTACAAGGCAAGAAAAAAGATAATACAATGGAATTTATGATCAAAAAATAAGCCCAAAAATATATATTTGATACTTTTTTAATTTAACTTCAATTAATATGAACCAATTAATAGCAATTAATATTATTACTGCCTACATCTTTAATAATTTTCTAACATGGAACACTGAAACTATAATTTAGCAGTAACTTTTAGAAGGCCTTAAGAGCTGAACCTGTGAGCTAGACTACAGCTTGTGCATCTCTAGTTAGAAAATCAGATAAGAGATTAATTATTTTTTTTAAACTGGATTTTTAAAGCTGGTATTAATGTTTAAAATCTTGCATATGTTGTTTTGAAAATTAAGCTGTATTGTCTATGATATTTAAAAGTAATAAATCCATTTTAGTTTTTGTTCTTTTAATATTTAAAAATTATATTTGGTTAGGTTTTTTTACCAAAGGCCAGAAATAGGCCGTAGTCCTATTCAAGACTGAATAAAAATGGGTTTTACATTCATAATGTGCATTGAATTACACAGAATTATAACACCAACTTATATAATTCAAGCCATTTAAAAGGGATCCTGCATAATTATTTTAGAATTGAGGAGAGGTTACTATTTAATAATAAAGAGTCTGTAATAGATGGTATTCTCATTAGGCTATTATAAAGACACATCTTTCTCTCCCTCCACCCAGTAACCTTTACTTCTGTGATATCCTTGTCTTGACCAATAAATCACATCACTTATCTTCTTGATTGCACAGGTTGCCCATATTGGTCCCCTCACTGTTCTAAATTAATCCCAATAAACAGGTGATAAACAACTGTTTGCAATATATTCCTTTGTGTTCCATCAGTAGTAAAATATGGCCCAAAATTCAGAATCTCTTCATTGCTTATTGGTCAGCCCTTTGGCAAAGATAAAAATATTTAATTTCTTGGAGTTGAACTTGATTGCTGCTGGCTACATGGACACATCCATGTCTTTTTATTGGTTTGAATATGGAAATGATTTGCCACTTCCTTCTTCTAGGTACATTTTTCACCTCTCCAGTCTAGCCTACATTTGTGCTATCTTCTGATAATCTCCAATGTATTTATCAGACCCGATCTTCTTAGCTTCTGAGCCTAGAGAAGGTCAGACAGATGCTGCCACCTGCTGAAGCTTAACAAAGATACTGAGATACAATTTTGTGCCCAGAGGAGGGCAGACTATGTCACTCATTGGTAGATCTAAAAAAGGGATTTCAACCAAGCACAAAACGTAGAATAATAGCAAAGCCCCATAATTCACTCAGGAGGGTGAACAAAATGAATTACTACTTTCAGTAGATCTTGTCCTGAGACACTCTTTAAAGCATCTTCAGAATTACAGATGTATTTGCAGTGTAAACACCCAACTGCAGTGTAATTCAAGTGTAAAACATCAGGTATTTTCTTGAGATCTACTTTATAACATTCTGAATTTCTATTCTTTCACAGGGGAAATAAAATTAGTGACCATTCTTTGACAAGGGAAATAAAATTAGTTAGTGACCATTGATATGTTTAAAAAAACTCTTAAGTATATATTTCTTTAGGGTTATCATTTCATCTGATATAGTTGATGGAAAGATAACTGGGCAGATAAATTGATATATCACTCTTTGGCAGCTTAATTTTCAGGTAACTATGGTTTATTTCTTGACTAAATTTTGCATATTAAATGTATAATTTTTGCTTGCATTTAAGATCATTGAGGGAATATTATATTGACTACAAAGGCTTAGTGAAGAAACCAGTTTCCTTGGGTTATATCTATCTATTTCTATAGCCCTGTATCTTAGTTTTTCTGAACAATGCTTAGTGCTCTGTATAATGCTGAGAAAGTGTCAAAAATTGTGACTGTCTACCTATAGCTGCAATAAAATGTAGAGCATGGATATTATAGTTGTGAGGATCAAAGATTTATTTCATGACTGCAGGTAATGATGAATCTTTTAGCACAACTAATGTCTGGAGGAAACCTCGCTTCTCCTCTGGGCTGCCAGAGAGAGACTATTTATAGGCCTTTAGTATGGTGGGATTTTAGCATAAAGAGCAATGCATCTAAGGTGCCACTGGATTGGAAACATTAGGAAGGGCTTCTTTTATTGAAGATCTTTTAGTAGATGGCATTAGATTCCCTCTCTGTGTGTTTACGTCCCCCCAAAGACAGGGGACATATGTTTAACATTAAACCATTAATCCCTAAACCCAGATTCCTATGACAGCCAAAACCCAACAGAATGAGCCCTTTGCCTTAGCTCAGGGTAAATGTCACAATTTACTGCTGATTTACAGAAGAGGGTCAGGCCATTAGAAACTTGGCAATGTTCAATACAGCTGGAAAACAATATGCATGATAAGCTAAAATTCAGTACCTTATTTTGCTAATTAAATGGGTTCCCACCAGGATTAGGGGGTGGGTGGTGATGATTGTGGTGGTTTAGAAAAGATTCAACAACACAAATTATTAGCACATGGTCCATTTCTGCATTCCTATGCATTTTTCTTACATAAGGAGTCCAGCATTCACCTGGATACTAAAAACAGAAGTAAGGATTTAACCTTGAGATGCTTGCTACGGAATAAGAAACAGTTCAAATTAGAATTGCATCTGAATATTTTATTTTGATGTACTATTTACAGTACACCTATTTTACCTTTGCTTTAACAAATAAATCAGGGTAGAATAAAGTATTATTCTAAGACATTAAATGCTTCCTTTTGAATCAGGGTAATTCTAAGACATTAAATGCTTCCTTTTGAATGTGATTTTTATTTTTTTTAAAAATGACAAGCATTGGATTGATTTTTGAATTTCAAAATAAAGCTGCACCAATTCTTTAAACACCTATTACTTTCCAAAATATTGCACTCTCATTTTCTGATTTGAGTATTTTGGATTATCCTCAACTCTTGCTGAAATAAGAGGTTTGGATTCAAATGTCATCATTAGAACACTAGCTATTGTTTCACGGCCAGCATAATTAACTTTTATTGCTGATAACTGCTGTGAAATCACAAACAACAGTAAATATTTAAATAAGCATGTCAGAATGCCTAAAACAGCAGCCAACCAGTAAAAGATTACAAAACTTACTGCATTTGCTTCCTGTGACAATGGCCCTTGATAGAAAAATTAGTAACCCTTGATAGAAAAAATTGTGGCATCTTGAAAAGTAACAAATTTATTATGGCATAAGCTTTATAGGATTAAATCATGAACCATGAAAATATCTGGGATGACTTGGAGGCCCACAAAGAACTCTCACACTTTCTTTCTATCTTAGAGCATAATATTAAACTACCCAGGGATGAGGGTGGGGAGCACATTTTGTTGGGGATGGATCCAGGAATCTTCCTGACAACCAAATAGTGAATAGGATTGAGATGCCCATGCAATTAGTTTCCAAATTTATTCACTGATAATCAGCAGCAGGAAAAGGCTGAACAGCTGGAGGTTTTAAGTAAAATAATAATAATAAAAGAAATAGCTGCAAGCTTTAACTCAGATCCAAACTGTATGAGTAATAACCAAAATAACAATAAAACTAATAAAAAATTGGGTAACTATAAATCTCATCAGCCAATGTAAAAGAACATTCTAAATCTATTAATATTTCCAAAGACATTACCTCCTAGCCCCCCTACTGCTATGCAACTTGTCATCTCAGCTATATTATTTGCCTTAAAGCATCGTCTAAGTGGTTTTCTTCCCCTGCGTGCATCTTCTGCAACCTCCGCAGGATACAGCACACTGCTCCCCTGCAGGAGAACAAGATGATCATTAACAAGCGAAGATACTTCAGGCACAAGCCAGGGCTCCGCTGTCTCCAAGCCTTCCTATCAAAATTCATCTTCTGTCACTGTTCTAGAAACAGAAAGGCTTCTCATTACAGTACCATTCCCCTTTTGCGAGAAGCCCTGATTGCTGCACTGGTGCCTTTGGAAGGCAAAGATGTAATTTAGCAAAATAATGTACCATGCTGATTAATTTAATGTAGCCCATGACTAATTATGGTAATTCATTACATCTACAATTAGGCTAAGTAATTTATTGCACTGCAGTCTCATAAAGCAGAGGATTTATATCGAGTTTTGAATGTCACCCAAAGGACGTTTCTGTACCTTGTCTTTACTGAAGCGAAATAAGGCAGCCAGCTGAGATGAGCCCAAAATATTTAAATTCCCTACACACCTTTCCTCTGCCACATTTGATGTTTGTATTGCTAACATTACACGGGTAAGATGCACAGCCATTTTTCTGAACGGAGCCTCTTACTGAAATTGCATTTTGTGATGATTAGGCATTAAGTCCCGGCCTCCGTTTTCCCGTCCCCTCTTAATTATTGTTGTTAAAGCCACATTATCCGGTTTTACTTTATTCTAAAAACTGGAAATATATGCTGCGGAGAATCAGGCTTGTCAGACCATTTTGCACCTCGTTTGCTTCATTTTAGGTCGTGATTGAAAACAGGAGACGTTTTAGCAGTCGATCTAGTGATTCCGCAGACTGTACAATGCTGCAGTCTCACTCAACAAAGAATCCGCGCGTTATGCGTGTGCGCCTGCGCAGAGGCGCCCGAGGCATAGAGGAAGGGCGGCGTGGAACATCTCCCTTTGCTCCGGGGGGAAAAAAGACGCACGCGCGGTATTACTGTGAAATAGTCTTCCTACTACCCTGCAGCACGTTTGCTCTTGCACTGCTGTACTTTAGAGACCAATTTGTTTAGCTGATCACTGTCTCTTTGACATGGCTGCAAATGTTACCTTTCTTTTTCAATCAAAAACACAGCAGGGTGTGCCATCTGTTTGGCACAGCCTCGCGCTCTCTTCCCCAATGCCTTTTTGTGCTGATCATTTTATATGGCAATTTGTTCTTAAACCCCTTCTGCCATGACTTTAAAAAAATCTTAAATTTTCATTTATTTATTTATTTATTTCCTGGTAAAAGAAGCACCACTTGGCTTTCAGACTTGCATGCCTTCAAGGGTGATCAGGGGGCATCAGCAAAATAAAGAGATCTCCGTCCATCAGCTGACGTTCTGTTTGTCAGCTTGGGAGTGGTTTAGCATTGACATATTTACCAAAGCTATTTTCTTCTCCCTCTTTTGTAATATTTAAACGGACACCCTGCGTGTTTATTTTTCCTTCCTCTGATTTAACTTGTGGCCCTGTTATTTGTGTGGAAGATTTACCTTTTCTGTAAAAGCTAATCCGCATAAAAACTGCATGACGTTCGACTGCCATTAGATCAACATGATTCAGATGGAGAAAGGGCTTCCGTTCCCCTCACCCACCCATCTTAGATGCAGCTCAGCACACAAATAGGACCAGTGTCGGAACAGATGATGAACACCCCTAAAGTGGAAGCCACGGAGACTGGGGAGTTTGGGATGCTTTCAGCGTGCAAATGAATTATCTTCACTGTGTGCATGTACAGGGAAGCGCTCATTAGAATTCAGTATCATTTGCTTTTCTAATGTTAATTTTCCAGTTATGCAGGAAATTCAGAGGAAGAAATTTCAAGTGCAATTACAGTCAACATATATAATTCTGAAAATTTTCTTTCTTCTAGAGAAAATAATTTTCTTTATTCTTTCTTGACTTTCAAAATGAACAGACAATTATTGTCCTTCCTGTAATAAGAGAATAAAAGAAAACTTGCCTGATCCTGGTTTAGAAATGAATACAGTAAAGCTTCATTTTGAAAATGGCTACTGCTAAAAGACAAGATTCTGTGAAATCTTTGAGTAATATTTGTCTGAAAAGAATAATAAGCCAGGATTCATATTGTAAAACCAGAGGGGTAAAAGTTTTCTATATCTAAAAATTAAGGGAAGACTATCAGTGCCAAAGGTCTTTTTGACTTGTGCGGGAAGAGATCCAGTGAAAATAAAGCTATTAATTAAATGAGGATTGGAGAGGGGTGGGGTGGGGTGGGGATATACTACATATCTTTTTATCAAGCCAGGAATTAAGTTACTTCATATTTGTATGAAACATTCTAAGGAGCAAATGTCATGTTTCAGAGTGATGATTTAGAAAAAATTGCCTGTTGGGCAAAGCTGTAAACTCTTTCATGTAAAAGCCGAATTTCAGAACCCTCTAGATCTCATCTGCTGGTTTTCCTGCATCAGGGAAATAGTTTTTCACCTAGAAAAAATAAAATGAAATATAGGAAACAAATGCATACCTGCTACATCACAGTATTCAAATGCTGATTACTCACTTTAATTATTCAGCCAAATGTCCTGTTGATATAATTTGTTACTTATGCTACTGTATTGTTTAACCACATAAAACAACGGCATTTGAAGGACTGCATTTTTCAAAGAAAATAACTTTCCTTTTTCATATATTCCAATAATGCATATCTTCCATTTAAATACATGTTTTCCAGTTTTGTTTCATAAAAGGCCATTTTTGTCCTACTGAAAAATTATTTGAAACATATCTATTGAATATTAATTTTGAAAAGTTAATATAGGCTCATTTACTGAATGTATTGAATATTAAGCTGAGGTCTTTATTTGATGGATAAAACTTCTTTAAAATATTCTTTCAAAGTTACTTTATCAAAAGAGCTGCAGCTTTTTACATCTCTCAAAAGACACCCAGAACTCACAATTCACTCTTTTTATTTAGAAGCAAGAAAAAAATACACGTGTAAATGCTTGGATAATTGGTTCGTAAAAGCAGCAGTGCAGACATACTCATTTATACCAAGTGGCGAATATTGTAGCACACTATATCTTGTGCCATCTTCATCTTTAAAATTTAAAAACTCTTTAAAAATTAAGGCCACAGAACAGGCCGCAATGCTGTTCTTTGTATTTTCATTGCCATTAAATAATCAATATTTAATACAATGTATTTCTATAAGACAAAACATGACAATAAGCATGAGAAGAATCTCTGTATTAAAAACAGTTTCTTGGTTAGCCATTTGTTGCTTTTCAGCATTTTTTGGGATGCGGAGAGCAGAGTGCCCCACTAATAAGGAACTATACTGGGCATGCATGCATCTCTTGCAGTAATAACCAGTTTACAGTCTGTAAGGTATTTTTTTCGAAACTACAATTTTGTTCTACAGAACTGAAAAAATTGAAGTCTGTTCTTTGTAAGTTTGTACGTCACAGACTATATAACTCATGACTTTTGCAATTAATTTTTTTCTGACAAGCAATTTGTGAAGAACACTTTCAAAAACATAATGAATTAATAAAATAATTACATTTCAGTGTACGATGTTCTCAACAGTGGAGAATCTGATATGGAGAACTTTCTGATTTTAGTTTGTTTTTTTTAATTTACAAGAAAATGAGGAATCTGTACAAAACTACTGACTTAAAACCAGAATGCTACATGTATTCAGAAGAAAGATGTATGTAGGACCTGACCTAAGCAAGTAAACATGAAATAGGTTGTGCTTTATCTAGCTTTGTAAAGTGGCACTATCATAAGCAACAAGGTTTATCCAAGATGCAATTATTTCTAATTGAATTGAAAAACTATTAATTGGATATTCACAAGATACGGTGATTGTAATTTTTAATACTATCTAGAAATATGACTTATCATGTCCCTTTTTGCTTTTTCCTCTGAAGAGGCTTTTATTTTTGATAGTATTAAAAATGGCACATTCTAGAAGTGTTTTATATTTTGGCATTTCTTATTTTATTAGGTGGCAATTGATATTGTTTTCTTCATCATCTTTCTTCTTCTCCATTTTCCATTGATTATTTACTCATTACTATGTGGCATAATTGAGTATTTAAGTTCTGTTACAGCATTTGAAAAAACAAAATAAAATGAAAAATAAGAAAGGCATTTGTTGAGGATGATGTCTTATTTGAAGACATAGTGGAAATGTAGGAAATCAAATGGCTAAAGTCTCTAGGAAATTTATTTTATAATGAAATGCATTTTCAAAAGCTGCTTGTCTACCTGAAGTTCCATAGTGAGATAGGCAGCAAATAAATTTAACAAATAAATTAAGATAAATTCAAGAATTGTATTCAAAATAAGTTCAATAAATTATATTCATGAAATTTGGAAACACTCATTTAATATGCAAAAATACTCATCTTTGAATGAAGTTGAAAGCAATTTGCTGCTATCAGATTCAAATATATTGAAGTAAATTGCAAATCAAACTTCCAATAAGGGAACTTCTGTAGTAGATAAGTGGCTTCATTTGAGAACCAACTTGGTCTAGTACTTAATCTATGTTCTCATTTTACTGTAGGTGCAGATGTCCACAAGGTGATTTTGGGTCAATCGTTTTTTCTAGCCCTAGTGAGAAGCCAATGGCAATTTTCTTTTGAAATACTCTATATGAATATGTGCATGTAGCTGACAAAAAGTCGGGCCTGTTTTAAAGGTTTTTTAAAAAGAATATCATGGCACATTAAAAAAAAACATAAAGTGCAAAAAGAATTTTAAAAGCACCTTTCATCAGAAATGAGGAGAAAAAACACTGTCTCTTTGTGGTAACCATTTTATTTTATCTCAGGCACATGCCTTCTGCATGAAAATGCACATCTTTCTTATCATCAGCATCAGTTAGAAAAGCTACTTAAGAAGTAAATTGTTTTTTTAAATATAAATCCTTACACCAACTTACATCCTTATATCATGTTAGAGTATTTAATCTTCCTGGTGTAATATTATTGCTCAAAGCTTTTGCTAGGCTTAGCTACAAAAGTTAAGGACTGGATTCCAAACTTTCAGTTTACAAAGCATGCATGTTAGAGCTGAGTAAAAGTTCCTTCCCAAAGGAAGGCACCACTTTCTTGACCCTCAATGCTCTTTCTGTTACTAGAGGAATCCCTGAGCATTACTCATTTTCATGAAGGCATGCCTATATGACATCTGAGAATATTTCCTTTAGGTATCACTCCCATGATGAGAAATCATCGGATTTCAGAGTTTCCCTTGGTATCACAACTATTTCTGTCAACTGTATCGAAAGGGAAGAGGAAAGGTCTAACATCACTAATAGTGCTGTTATGCATGCCATTGAGATGTCACATTTTTAAGCTTCAAGTTACAGAGAGGCACACTATCCTGGATTTTTAAGCAGAAGCTTTGATCAGGATGGTTATACTTAAATATAGTTTGCACGACTTTAGAATCTGGATTTCCTAAATAATATTGCCTGGATCCAAGGGGGTGTTTTGTAGATCTCCTTGTACATATTTAAACTGTAGAGGCTGTTAGGATCCTTTTGTCAAATAAAATTAACTTTAATGGCAGAACAGAGAAAGACTGGAAAAGGATGATTTTATTTACTGAATCGTTCAAGTACTGTCAGGGATTTGGAAGGTCCATAAAACTAAACTTTCAAGAGAAATATATATATAATGTTATCCCAAAAAAAGAATAAACCACGAAATGGAATGACAGTGCAGAAAATAATTAGATGTGGACAGACATCATGCTGCTAAATAAACCCCATTCACTCCAGTAGATAGAACACCCATATGTGTAGAACACCCATATGTGTAGAACAGCCAGTTGTGTAGAACAGCCAGTTGTGTAGAACACAGTGTACATATAAATTTTCTTTCTCAGTTGGAATCAAGAAATGCAGTTTAAATGACTTGAACAGTGGATATGTACTAACCTGGAGTGTTACTTTAACTCTTTTCTTTTCCTTTTTTCTTTTCTTTAAAATTAAGTCAGTGTGGAATTCTGGCAACTGCTTAGACACATTATAACTTTCTGAGAAAGATTTTAGAAATGATTTTCCACTGCCTCCTCCCCAGGCTGACAGAGAGGTTGGTTCAAGGTAACCCTGTTATTTTGTGCCTAAAGTGAAACTAGAACTCATGATTTCTAGCCTGATGCCTGAACCACTACACCAAATTGGCTCTCTTAACTATGTTAAATATATATACTATTAGTATACAGGATTTGATCTAGGTCGGTCATCAGAAACAGAGTTTTAATTTTCTGAGCTTCTAGACTGTGCTGATGCCTCATCCTCAATTTAATAAATATGCATAGAGCCCAAAGTACACATTCTGATAGACAAAACTTCTCTCAGAAGACTAAACCTATGATCCCAATGAGTGACCACTTTGTATACTGCAACATTATCCTGGGGAGACATATTTGTCTTCATTCACATAGTATACATTTTAAAGGCCTTATTTGATACTAATACTTATTTTCAGTATGATGCTCATAGGCAGCTGGTATCCATGCCTTTCAGCAGCTTGTTTAAATCTATGGAAGTTGGTTCCATTGGTACTTTTGTTTCCAGCTTGCCAATCTGGAATGTTTACTTATCTTTGATGCACAACCAAGAAACGATGTAAGGGAAAGTGATTATAATTCAACTGAAACTCTTCAAATCCTGAATGTTAGATCTGGGAATTAAACATGTGCAGCCTACCCAATGTTTCCATCTGGATAGTGAGATTTCATCTATGAAAGGGAACTTCCTTGGGGAATTGGAAACCAGGAGAGCCAAAGTCATTCACTTCCTTTCTTTCAGAAAGTACATTGCACTCTTTAATTATCAGCCACAAATGATTTCTTGCCCATAATTTGAATAAGTTATAATTTTGAATTTATCTCTCTAGAAATTCAGCACAGTTTCCAGTGAAGGTTGTTCTGTGCATTTGTGCACGAACACATAAACTGTAGTTAATAAAGTTAATGAAAACCTGGACACAGATTTCATTAATTTGAGCACATGTAACTATTCTGATCAAATAAAGGATTCCACAAAAGTTACATGCTGTACATTTCCATTCATACCTGAATCCTTTAAAATGAATTCAGTATTAACTTTTCCACAGGAAAGCTGTTTCACTCTGGTATTTTAATTGCTGAAACATTTATTTAGATTTAATTTCAAATCTTACTGTAAGTCACTTTGAACAGATTGTTGTAAAAACAGGATATAAATTACAAAATGAATGTTACGAAACAAGAACTACCAACTTAATTGTCTGTAACTGATATAGACAAGGCATTTTTACTGAATTAAAGTGGCTAAATGTTTCTACAAAACTATCCTAAAGATACACTGGCAATCTAAGCATGAATGTCATTGTAATGCTTGGTAATAATTCTATTATTTTCATCTCTTTCCACTTTCTGCAACCTTCTCAAATTTCTTTTAAAAAGATCTATCACTCTTGTGTAAATCAGGCATATGAATCATAATACCAAATTATAGCATTCTTTGCAGATATGCCATGAAACATATATTAGTTTACATGTTTTTCTAAATACTTTTACAGTATTTACAGTAAATACTTTTAGTATAATGCAGAAAGATTTTTGCAAACCTGGACTAAAACAGAATCATAAATGGAAAGAGGCCATTCAGTTCAACCCTTTTGCTCAGTGCAAAAATGCAGATGGAAGCACCCATAGCAGGTGTCCAACCTGTGGCTGCACACTGTGGCTGCACAAGTGAAGGTGGTCACTTCCCTGGATAATTGGTTCCACTGTTGACATGCTGTTGTTGGTAGGATTCACTTGGAGTCTATTTTCCTGTAATTTAAAATAATTATTCTGTGTTCTGGACTCTCAAAACACAGAAAACAGATCTTGGCTTTCCCTCAGATTTTTTTCAGATCAAAAGATACCTACAGTATCTCTTCAAATCCCAAGTCCTTTGTTTTCTTCTAAAGACAGAATACCCTCAGCTTCCTCACTCATGCTTTCTCTTCCTCCTCCTCTTTCTCAACCTTCTCATTATTAATGCTTCAAGTTAGTGTTGATTCCTGTCTACTCCATGGACAAGTGCCTGCCATTTTCCTGGCAAGATTTTTTAAAGGGGTCTGCCATGGCTTCTTCTAAGGTTGAGGAAAACGGCTGGTCCAAAGTCACCTGCTAGTTTCATTACTCATGGTTTCTCAGTGTCTAGCCTGGGGCCTTAACCACATCAAACTGTCTATTTTTTTCATAACGAAAAAGAATGAAGGTTTACAAAAAAGATAGCTTTTTAAAAATAAGTTGCCCAGTTTTAATAATGTATGGTACCCACTTAATTTATTGACTATAAATACCCTCCTTTGTCCCATTCTGCTCAACTAGTATGACCACATTGGCTGGTGGTGATAGACTGTATATAGTCTATTTTGTGGCACCAGGTTGGAAAAAGCTGACCTAGAACCGGGATTCCAACTTTCTTCTTTGGATATAGCTACTATCTTAAAAATTGAACAATATTTTTGTTGTTCTGAAGGTTGGATTTTAGTACTTACCAGTACAGACT
Organism: Ahaetulla prasina; assembly: GCF_028640845.1. NCBI lineage: Eukaryota > Metazoa > Chordata > Lepidosauria > Squamata > Colubridae > Ahaetulla > Ahaetulla prasina. The sequence goes on along the minus strand of NC_080542.1, from coordinate 103,231,644 downwards.
TGGAAAGTATGACTTTCTTTAACATGATTTTAGTTTATTCCATCCAGTGATTACAAATCAGTGACCAGTAAGAGAAACAGTTGTCTCCAGTTGCTTAGATTCCGGCATCTACATTTTTAAACTTCTCTGTATATAAAAAGGGACGAATGGGCACATCTGTTCTCTTCTTCCAAGCAACAGGGATGTAATTTGCCTTCTTTCAAGGATGCATTTCTAGTCTCTTATTCTAACATACAACCATGTAATTCCTTGGTGGTTTCCCTCCAAGTCCTAGCCAGAGTTAACATTGTCTGGCTTCCTAGCCAAAATCCGTGAAACTACCTACAGTGATCTGTTACTCATTCATAGCAGAATCCAAAGTGTCTTTTTATTCATAGAAGACTCTCAGATCACTGAATATTTCCCAGATGTAGCAGTGATTTCTCTGGTTTTTTCCATGTCTCGATGGATCCTCCCCAGAACCCATTTTCAGGGAGCCTTGGGAATTCCATGAGTTGGAGTGCTTCATTCATTTATGGATCCATTCTTTAACACATTTAATTTGTACTTCTTAAGTGGATAAAATTTTTAAGCATATAATATTCATCCTTTTAAAAAGGCCTGCTTAGACTGCTAAAGTTTCATTAGATTCAATGAAAGTATAATAATAGATTCTAATAGAATAACCTCCATTTACCCTTCTAGTCCAATAGCACATTTGCAAAAGTACTTGAAGCTAATGGAATTTAAGGAACTGATTAAAGCTCAGTACAACTGGGGTTGGGGGGAGGAAAAAGAAGTAACTTCAAGCTGTGTTTAAACCATCTGTATGAACACCACATATTAAAAGATGGCTCTTTTGAGAATATTCTTCAATATTTCATCATAATTATTTATTTTTAATATTTGTTTGCTAGTTTGCTTTGAAATATGCTACTGGAAAAGGATATAAATAAAATTAATGCAAGGGAATATGTCTTAATTGACTGTTATTTCTGAGTTAATTTAGGTAGTTATTTCTGAACCATGTTGTTACTTAGAAATAACATATACGGTATAGAGAATGCTGGAATATGTTCAACCATGCATATCCAGTTCAGGGGACAAATCTACTTATCTTCCTTACCAGTTTGGAAGTGCATGCAAAGAAGGTAAAACACCTGGGCAGGTGGGTGGAGCTTTGCTCCGCCATCGCTACTGGATCACCGAACTACCAGCCACGATCACTACCAGATTGTATCCGGCAGCGTTTCACCTCTGATCCAGTTCCAGATTGGCTTAGTAGGTGTATTAACTTAAGCAGTGAAGGCTGTATTCTTGAATATACCTACAACTGCAGGTTAAATTAGATAAGAAAGATTTACAAGATATGTTCATGATTTTTCTTTCCCTTTTATGCCCTTAATGAATGACTTCATGAATTTATCAAATCCTTTTCACTTGCATATATTTAAATTAGGAAAACACAAATTTGGTAATCACTATATATTGGGATCAATGTATGTTTGCAATCTTGGTTTACAAGGCTAAAAAAAGTAGTTGTTCTTGTGAGCTTACAAACCATAGCTTGGAAAACAGAACAAATATCTGCAAAACTCCAGATGACCACTAGCTAATAACAACAAAATTGCAGTCCATATATGGTCATCATGTACATAGATATCTTTAGCAGTTTTCTGGACTGCTATCATAAATTAATTTAACATGAGATAATTGTTCCACTAAAATCCAAGGGCATTATCATATAATCATCATGAAAAAACGTATTTAAGAAATATTTTATTCATTCTGAAAGAATGCATTTATCTCTAGTTTTTTGGCTTTGGACTTTGGTTAAAGAGCAATGGAAATTCTTGACCCTCTGAATTGTTCATACTGTATTTTCCATAATAACAACAGTCCAGTAAAAAATAAAATATTTAAACCCATTATGAATGGATAATGGTAAGAGGTATATCTTACAAGTGTACAAGCTCCAAGTATTGCCACTCCTTTATTTTAATCAGAATAAACCCTATTTGCATAGACTGTGAAGAACAGTAGATTAGGACTGACACTTTTGCTGACACTTAAATGCATCATATACTAATTTAAAACAAGCTACAATAGATGGTGCTGTTGCTGTTTGCCAACAGGGTTGAAAAAGAAATCCAGAACTCACATTCAGGAAACATAGCAAAATAAGAGTGTTGTTAGAGGTAAATGATGGATCTAAAATATGTTAGTAAAAGCACAAGGGGCATACTATGGGCTTAGCAGTAGGATTGCTACCACCCTTATTTTTTTTTGTTTACATTTATACCCCGCCCTTCTCCGAAGACTCAGGGCGGCTTACAGTGTATAAGGCAATAGTCTAGTAGTATAAGGCATTCTATTTGTATATTTTTACAAAGTCAACTTATTGCCCTCCCAACAATCTGGGTCCTCATTTTACCTACCTTATAAAGGATGGAAGGCTGAGTCAACCTTGGGCCGGGCTTGAACCTGCAGTAATTGCAGGCTTTGTGTTCTTAATAACAGGCTTTACCAGCCTGCGCTATTCACCGGCCCTTATTCATTTTTTTTCTAACAAATTATTAATTGCTAGTTTTAAACAATCCATGGACAAATACTATTATTACAAGATATTGCCAATAATCCCAACATTAGCCCTTCCCCCTCAAAATGAGACACTATCACATTATTATGCCTGGCATCAGAATAGTCTGCAATTTTTTTTCACCCTCCTATGCCACACACATTTCATTAATTGCCTAGTAACATGCATAAACCTCCTGGAAGAAAGAATTTCTCCTTTAATTCTCACTATGTAGCAAACCTGTTTTTCCACTCCCAAAGCAGCTTTTTTCCCCAGAAATTCCTCTGTTGGAAAACTGGAGGGAAATTGGGGAAGTTAAAGTTGGGGGACTTCAGAGATACAGCCTCTGGTGATCAGATGTCAGTGATTTGACAGCTGCTCTATAGCAATAGGGAATTTTTGCCTTTGCTGGTGCAATGTCCACTAGCTCCATGTCTGAACAGAACCAGCATAATTGTTTGGCGAGGGAGGGGGGGAGGGAGGGAGGGAGGGAGAGAGAGAGAGAGAGAGAGAGAGAGAGAGAGAGAGAGAGAGTGAGAGTGAGTGAGTAGAGGGACATTTTATTGCTGAGATAGCTAAAATAAGTATTTAAAAACATCACTGCGCTGTTTTCTAAAAAAAGGTTGCTTTGTGAAATCTCTCCCTGATAGAGAGGAAAAAAGGATATCCTGGTAAGCAGTTTTATTATCTCACAATTAAGTGTTTGTGCTGCCTTTAAGGAGTGATTTTTCACAAAGAGACAGCAAGTGCAGGTAGAGTGATGGGAGCTCAATGGAAGAGCAAGATTTTTAAGAGAGCTGTGAGGACAATTCAATAGTTTGCCTAAGCTGAAAAAAAAATACTTGAGGATGGATATAGAGGAATGGTAAATGATCAATATGCATTATCCTCTTGTGAAATGTTTTATACCTTTCTATTTAAGATACTTAACTTGATCCTGAAACCAGTGTTGAATACTTGCATTACTGGTGTTTACTTATTTATTTACTTATTTCTGTACCATCTCCCACAAAGTCCCATCTTGAGGCATGCATTAAAATAAATAAGTAAATAGTTAAGATTAGTTTTTTATTAAATGTGCATATATTGGAGGCAATGTGATAAAGGAAGACATCAGAAAGCGTAACGATCACCCTTAACATTCACAGAAAGAGGAAAAAAACTTGGTGAAGGAGCACATCACCAGAATATGCTTAAAGAATACTGTAGTCCTTGATTTACAATCATTATCAGTCCTTGATTTACAGCCATTAGAAGGACCAGAATTTCCATTGCTAAAACGAGGTAATTGTTAAGTCATGCCCAGTTTTACAATCTATTTTGCCGTCTGGCTTCTTTCATTGACTTTGCTCATCGGAAGCAACATGGGTGCACTTCAGTAGTGGGTTTCAAATCCCATTGCTACTGGTTCACTCTTGGATGTGTTCGCCATTTCTGCACGTCGCTACCAGTTCGCCCAATCCGGGGCAAGCCGGTAGCAACCCACCACTGGTGCACTTGGTTTCAAGTGGCCATCGTATGACCTCAGGATGCTATGAACATCTTTTAAAAAATGTTGTTGAGAAGTGAATGAACTTTAATCATATAACTATGGGAATGCTATGATGGTTGTAAGTCTTAGGACCAGTCAGTCATAAGAAATTTTTCTTCATTTCCGTTATAACTTCAAACAGTCAATAAATGAATAGTTGTTAGTCTACGGTTATCTATAATAGGTGTTTACTGGAATTTAGGAACATACTTTTTCCTGCAATTAAATGCCACTTGAAAGATTTGGGTGTTGCAATACCTGCTATATGCTAATATTATTATAGTTATTTTACTAACAACAATTGTGATAGAGTGTGGACCTGGAGGAACAGTAGGGGACGCTTTTGGCAACACAAAGTTTTTCCAGAGAAAGGGCTGGATTAAGAGATTGTGCAATCCAAAACTGGTTTGGGGAAGGGGAAAGATGTTTGAGATAGTGACTTCCTCATGCCTCATTCTTCTCATGATATACCTAGCAGGATAGAAGATTATAGCTTTAGTTTGACATAATTCTGTCCATTAGGTGTCAGCAAACAAAGATTGGACTTCATTAGAAATTAGTGTCATTTCTGGGCTTGGGTCTGACAGACACTGGCAACTTTTTCCAAATACAAAGTTTAACAGAATGTGGGTGAAGAATAGTGTTAAATGAAGTCCAAGTGCACTTAACCGAAGCTGCCAATAACTGAGGGAATTTAGTCTTAAAAAGTTTGCTTCCAGACTATTTCCAGCAGCCAACTAACTCTATAATTTCTTCTCTTTGGCCTTTTACTCTTTTCACTCTTCTGGGCCATTCAGAAACAGGATAGGTATCCTGTGGTGTGGTTGATAACCTTGACTCTGAGACCATGAAAATTTCATTAATCCCCACCCCCACCTCTAAAACAAGGGAACAAGAAAAATGAGATTGAGAAGTGTCTATCTTTTTGGAGCAAGGTGAAATGCTTCCCATATAGCTGCTCATTTACCAGCCCATTTCTTGTTATCTGCACAAAACTCTCAACAGAATAACAGAGTTGAAAGGCACCTTTGAGGTCTTCTAGTCCTCCCCCTGCTTAAGCAGAAAACTCTATACTACTATTTCAACAGAACGGAACATTTAGTCTCTTGGCCTTGGCTGCGCTTCCTTCTTCTCCAGGGTTCCTCCTCCATGCATTAACTTCTAGCTTTTCTCCTTGGCAGGCTGACCCCCATCCATTTGCCCTGGCCAATAGGCCTCAGCCCCTCTGTCCCATACCCTTCAGTGCAACCCATTCGCCAAAACATCCCAAGCTTTTGGCCGCACAGACAGTTAGCCACTAGCCAATAGGCTTACTGTCAATGCTGGCAGCCAGAAACCACAGTGTGATTGATGCAGGGGCTGGGGGGCTTTGGAGGAGGTGCTGCAGACAAATGGCCTCAGGCACTTGTTAGGAGAAGGAAGGGGCGCGGGTGAAAGCTCCTGGAAGGAAGGAAGGAAGGAAGGAAGGAAGGAAGGAAGGAAGGAAGGAAGGAAGGAAGGAAGGGAATGAGATATGGATGGATGGATGGATGGATGGATGGATGGATGGATGGATGGATGGATGGAAGGATACAGAGGTGGACTGCTGCCGGTTCGGACGAACTGCAGGTGAATTGCTAGGCTATTTCAAAGCGTCTTCTGAAGTTGCGTCTAGTGCCAAGCTGATAGTTGTGTAGTTTTCAGGATACATTTTTTTAAGGAAATGGATTCTTATTTTAAATCTGTCTCAGAAAATATTTGATCCTATGGATTTTAACTGTGGAGATAAATTCCATCCTAATTTAGTGGGAATCAATCCTCTCCCAAACTAATCCACTAGAGCTACTATTCAATTTTCAACAACTGGGACCAAACATTTTGTTGTTAAGAAAGGCAGTTACTAAAGGAGTTGTGACAGATTTTTTGCCATGGTTGTTAAGCAAATTGCTGCAGTTGTTAAGTGAGTCATGTGATTGTTAAGTGGATCCAGATTTCACCATTGATTTAGCTTGTTAGAAGCCAGCTGGGAAGTCACAAATGGCAATCATGTGATCCGACGATGCTGTAACCATCATATATACATACCAGTTGCCAGTTTTCTGAATTTTGATTACATGACTATGGAGATGCTACAATAATCCTAAATGTAAGGATTGGTTGTAAATTGCTTTTTTCAATGTGGTTGTAACTTCAAATGGTAACTAAATGAAGTTGTAAATCAAGAATTACCTGTTGCTGTTTAGATTATCCCAACATGTTTGATGGGATGTGTTTCCTTTGAAGAATTTAAAAGTGGTGGGATTCTTGGGCATCGAATTATGCTGAGCTATTCTACTTTCCTAATACCAGTCTGTCCTCAAAAATAATCTTAACTAACCTTCTTACGACTGAAATCATCTCTTTGATCTCTTTGGACTTTCTGCCTGAGTATACTATATTGTACAAGCATGATATCATATTATTTTATTCCACTGGTTTATCATTAGAAATAGTGCCCTAAGGTTGCATTAAAAGCCAATTACAAGAATATGTTCAGTTCCAAGCATTAATAAATATGATACATGCCAACAAATATATAACTCAAGAAGTATATATTTCTTGCACTATAAACACAGCAGTAGATTAGATACACATAGCTATTCATGTTTTGCCTGAAAACTTATGGCCATTCATAGCAACTGGAAATGCAGATGCTATGAACATAATTCCCAACCTGTTGCTTCTTCCAGACGTGCTCTCACTCCATGAGTGCTCCGGGGCCATGGATGGCTACTATAGAAGAAAAGAATTGGGACATAAACCACATAATCAAATGAATAACCATATGTATATGTGTATGAAATCACTGTACAAGCTAACATGAGCACATCCTGGCATCTCTGCACAGGAAAGCATCTGTATTACCCTTACGTCTCTGAATAAATTCAGATGACAGCTCCATTTCGTTTCTTCATTCATTTTGGAGGCCAGATGGCATTAGAATCATTTACTTCACCTTGTTGTGTTTAATTACTACAATCAACACACTATTTTCCAAATTAATCATAACAAAGTAATTTCATTAGTAACCCAGCAGGCTATTGAATTATTAGCATCATAACAGTTTGCAAACAATTAAACTTTATTTGAACCTTAAAAATTTGCAGCATGGAATATTATTCTAGGATCTAATGGCAGTGTAGTACAAATATAGTAGAGCAAATAAGCAAGATATTATATAAAATATGACTTAAAAAAAACTTGTTTGCAAAGGAACACAAGGAAATATAAGTAAATAATGAGAACAAACCAATTAGCATATATTGCCAAATGGTTCTCCTCTCCCTTCCCCCAGGTTATAGCATTTGTCAAGCCTTCATAAACAAATATGCTCACCCTTTTCTTTTTACTGGCTTAGATTACAGTATGTCTAGTTAAAAGATATGAATATAGTACCTTTGAAATATCTGCACTGTGAATGGTGTGTTTGTTAACATCAGCTGTGTTGTACATGAAAGAAAGGTTAAGAGAACAATAAAATCACTGCTGCCGACATCATCCAATCAATAGCAAAAAATATTTGAAGGGTTTGTCATTGATCAGTTGGCTAAGGACTCCCTCTCCTGGATTAACATGAAAAGGGGAAGGAAATTCTCCAAATATTTTAAGTTGCAAAAAATTCATTTGAACACCAAAAAAAGTGGCTGGGGGATGGGTTCCTCACCAGCACGTGCCGTGAAAGTCTACTGCCATCTTCTGGCTAACATTGGTAATACAAAAGATTAGCATTATTTCTAGCACTAAGACATGTTTTGGAACAGTGATATAATTCCTGATTTGTTAACAATCGTTGCATTTCAGGCATGTCAGGCCATATCCATAAACTTGAAGAATGATTAATCTTTTTTAAAAATTCTTCATTCACCAATGAATTTTCTTAAAATAATAGTCTAGCCAATAGTCTTCAATGGAATTTATAAAAAACAAACAATAAAACAGGAGATAAACATTGCAATTGAAAGAGGCTTTTATGCCTTGTTGCATGGCAAGAATCATTAATCACATGCTAAAACTCGACTTGGATTATACCACTTCAGAATGCAATGTGGGAGATTTGTTTGAACGCTTTCTCTGGGATGGGTTAGCCTTGACAGCACTGGATACAGACTTACTGTTTGAGCCTTTTACACATTTTTTCAAAAGCAGACAATATTTATTTCCTGCATATAAAATCACAATCTACATTAGATTCATTTAGGTCCCTCTGATTACAATGGGAGTTTATTTCCAATCCATCCAATTAACCTTCTCCTTATCATAATAGCTTTCTATAACTAAAGATTTTATTTTAAAATATATATATTTAGGGAATTATGTGCAGAAAATTAATAGCTTCACTATGTGATAAACTATTTGCATGTATGCATAGTAAAAGATAACTAGAAAGATAGACAGAAACAAATGAATCCTTTTAAAGCAATTTAATTTTTTAACTTATGAGCATTTTGTATTTTGAGCTATATTAATTTTAAAGGAATTCTGTCTAAACTTGATCTTTGGCCACCATTAATTTAGAAACAGGAAATATATCAAATCACATTGAGTTATGCTCTCAATACATATTTTCTGAAAGTTATGGCCTTTGCCCCCCAAAATAATAAATCTTAACACTGAACCTTCTGGTCCTGCTTTTATGATGCAGATGAAATAGCACAATAGAACTTCAAAAAAATATTTTAAGTTAGTGAAATTTCATCAAAATACTACCTATGTTAATCTAGAAAAGAGATTAGGAGCATGATACCTGCAGAATTTGAGCATACAGATGGAGAGGATCCCAGGACCCAGCAAAAATATGGAAAGAGAATACAAATACAAGTCACCCAAATATCAATTAATTTTCCTATCTCATAATTTGTTATTATAAGCAAACAAAGATAATTCGGACCATTACAATGCTTTGTGGATCAACATGTCTCTTGCTCTATATAGAAAAAGAAACATGAGGAGTTTTGGAATAAACAGAGTAAAGTCAAAAAATGGATTTTGTTTAGCATTTTATACTGGACTTATCAAATATATTAATGACTTAGCAGCCTAATATAATTTCTAATATTGTTGATCATTACATATGATTGTTGGTTTTTGCTTCAATTGCTTCACAACTTTCTTCTAAGAAGCAAGCTGTGAAGCAACTGAAGCAAAGCTATGTAGAAGTAGCCATTAATCAAGCAGAGTTAATAGTCATACAAGTTTTTGGAAGAAACACTTAATTCCCAAAAGCTCTGCTGAAAAAAAAATGTACTGATGCTATAATGTGTACACCTTTTTTAAATAATTCAAAAGAGATATATATTTCAATATGCTATCAAAGTGTCACACACACATATACATACATATACATACATACAAACACACACACACACACACACACACACACACACACACTGTTTAGGATTAAAATGCAAACGAAGGAAAAGACTTTTCCTTTTCAGTTAAGAAAAAGCAAATCATAGCAATGTTACAGGAAGGATCCGTTGCCGTGTATCACTTATGTCAAGTAGAGGCATAAAATCTTGCAAAGATCTGCTGTGTTGCACATATTGAAATTAATTAGGCTGATCATCAAAAATTTATTGCAGCTCTCTTCCATTAAATTTCAAGTGCATATAATCAGGTTATGCTCATTTACCAAGTGAGTAATAAATACAACCCTAAATAACTGTATACCACAACAAAGAGTGTCAAAGCAAATAGCAAAAACCAAAGTAAAAATGTCTGTATCTTCCCAGTCTTTAATTTCATGTAGATCTCTGTAACCTCTTCACAGCTGGCTTGCAGTTTTCAGAATCAGACTGGCTGGAAAGCAAGGGAGGGGGAAAAACACTATAGTTACGAATACAAAAAGGTAGAATATGCTTAAACCATAAGAAATTCTTAACTCCATGTTTTCCTAACCTTGGGGCCCCTAAATAGTTTTGTAATATGATTTTCCACTACATGAAGAAACTTCAAATCAGGATACCATACTGGAAATTTCTTTATTCTTTTCTTTTATGTACACTGAGTACATACACTTATGTATCTTTTCTTTTATGTACACTGAGAGCATATGCACCAAGACAAATTCCTTGTGTGTCCAATCACACTTGGCCAATAAAATTCTATTCTATTCTATTCTATTCTATTCTATTCTATTCTATTCTATTCTATTATTCATTACATTGCTACCACCAAAATTAATGTGAATTTCCCTAATCTACAGCTTTAATGCATCTTAGAAAACAGATGCACAAACTAGAGGCTTGTTTCTTTTTTTGATTAATGATAACAAAAAATTCTAAAAATACTTCCCTGATCAATAAAAATAACCACAGAATATCCTTGGTCAATTGTCTGCAGTTCACAAATTATAAGGCAATAACAGATGTGTTTAATTCACCCAACAAGCCCTATATACTCTCATTTTAGTCAACTAGTAACACTCCATGTGCTAACCACACAGAACTCTTCCAGAGTTAAGTTCTGCTCATTTTCCTTAGTAATTAATCAGAACAGAAAATCCCTTAGTCCTTTGCACTGGTGAGCACTACAGCAACAACAATATAACAATTTCATGTGACAAATGACTGAATCTATCCTATTAGTGTAGAACAACATCTTTACAATATTTCAATTGATTAGCTTTATTTTCATAATTAAGCAACAAATCCCATGTCTGAACTAAATAAAGACTGCAAAAGTGAACAAAAAAGTCTGGTACTTAATTCTTCTCAGCTTGCAATATCAAATTTTTAAAAAGTTGGGGAGAGGGACACTGAATTGAAACAAGAATGTTTCTTAAATTAATTTTAAAACATTTGGTTATGTAAGCAAACCCTTGAAAACAACATGTGGTGCTACCACCTTTATCCATATTGTCTGGAACCTATTTAGATCATTGATAGCCTAAGAAATTTGGGCAAACAGGAGTACAATTATAACATCAACACCTGACATTTATATTGAAGAAGGCTATGCCATACTGCAGATTTAAAAAGGATATTTGGAACGCACACAGATATGGACATATAACACTTGTCTGCCTGCAGCATCTCTCTTTTGTAAGGATTATACTGCAGCTGTTGAAAGCTCCTACATTCTCAGAAAAGATATAGCTACTTTAAGCAGCTGCATGGACCTCCCATAGGCATGTTTGTATTTGGAGAACTGCACACTCCTAATGTTAGGTGCAAATAGGTTATTGCTATTAAAACAGCTAAATACAATATACATATATAGGAAAAGAAGCTGCTAAAAAGAGCCAAATTTGAGGATACTCTAGACAAAATGAAAATAGGCCAGGGTATATGAAATATTTTGAATTGAAATCTTTCCCAATGAAAAATCTTTAAAAAGACTTCTGAACCATGTTCAAAATTTGTATTAAAGCAAGTTTTAGGACACATGCAGATATTTGAACATTTGAAGTGTATGACTTTTTTTGAAGCCCCATTAATTATAACTATTCAGTCAGGTAGTTTGCAAGCATAACATGGCTAGAGAGTACCACAAATGATCAGGTTTCTAAATCCACTCTTTCCTTTGCCATTACAGAATCATTTATTAATTATAACAACTTAATTGACAGCTCAGACTGTTAGTTTTGGTATTACTGTAGTTGTTTTAAAAAGACAATAGTCTTTATGAAAAAAATGATGGAAAGGAGTCTGCTCACCTTTCCTAATTTCTATGTCTACACTAAGAAGAAAGGAAAGAACTGGAATCATTTTGCAAAATAAAATTGCTTACATGTCCTGGTCAATGTTCTAAATACTCTATTCCTGGTACTCTTTAATTATAATAAAATGAAGGTCAAATATTGGTGTGATGGCCACAATATTGGTGTGATGGACATGGGATATTGGAGAACATATTTTCTATATCTAGAAACACATTATTTATTTGATATAAAATTACAGATCTTTGTTCTTCTCCCATCCCAAGAAATACATTAAAGGTTCCAGGAAAAGAAACCTGTACAAAAAAAGAATAAAAGAACATATAAACCATTACAGAAAATTGAATTAAAATGTACTTACTGTTGCCTCTCAAATATCATACATCTCCATTATGTAGGCTTTAGGCACTAAGCCAATGGTTCCTTTCATTTCTCCTACCCACCAGCCAAATCTATTGTACTCCTAATTGAAAACAATATGCAGTATTAACCTTTAGTCTGATATGAATGCAAGAGTTTTACATATGACTCAAGTTTCCTCCTTATGTACAGCTATAAGAGCATGAATGGAAAATTAAAATGTTAAGAAAGAGTGTATGAATGTTGTACGCATGACTTTCTCAAGCACTTGAAATGCAGTTAGGGCCAAGACAGGAAATTACTTTTTAAATGGCTAGGCATCTGTTTCAATGTCTGAAAAATGGGTTTTTAAAAAACCTACTTACTTACCTATGTTCCTGCAAGCCATATATACTCAATGAGACAACAATGTGATTATATCATCATCTGTTTTGTATGTGTTTCCTGATAAACACTTTTTTTTAAAAAGAAAAATAAACCCTGTATCTCTAAACATGTTTAATCGGAAATATTTTTCCAGTTTAGGTAACTGGTGCAGTCTTCCTTCTAATGCTGCTTTTTAATAATTAAAAAAGTGCACATTACTGAGGCATTTTTCAGAAGTGCTCAAATTGGACTCATCTTTCTTTGCCTCTATTCTGTTTGGTTCCCACTAATAGAAACATTCTTTTCTATTACTGTAAATACACACAGGCACACAAATACAGAGTATTTCATTAAAAAAAATAGTATCTGATACCAACTCAAAAATAGTTTAACAGAATTGAAAAAGATCCTATGTTAAATTTTTGGTAAATTCACATATAAGAACTGCATATCATTACTCCTTCTCTGTGTTAGCCAATGCTTCCTGCCATAAACTTTTACCATAGATCTTATGAACCTGACAAATGACTAAATGCATTTTGCTTTCAATTTTGTTTAGGCTGAGCAAGATGAATCCAAATCAAGTATATGAAAGTTTAAGAAACAATCTTTTCCAAAAGCAATACCAAATAACAGAGATCCAAATTTAATTGTCTTTCGTCCTTTGAAGGTAAATATTGTTATGATTAATACTAACAGGAGCTCAATAACTTTCAGCCATTGAAAATGGATTCCAGTAAAGTATGTGTCAAAGGAAACAGAAGGAAACAGATTCCTTGTTCAAAAGACAGATTAATGGTAAATTGTTTAAAAAAAACAAACAAGGAAAATAGAACAGACCTAGAGAGAATTCTGCTAGAGTGGGTTGTATTTGCCAGTCTGCTTTTACCTGAAGCTAAGCACTAATGGGTTCTGATGGAATTTAGGCATTATATGGGGTGCAAAATTCACCTGTCCTTCCATAGCATTTAAGGGAATATAAACAGCAAGGTACCAAAATTACTTCCATCCCTTCCAGGGCTTTCTTCAAATGATCTGATTAACTTGTACCAGATCTGTTAACCCTAATCTATTAACAGCTCATATCCCCTGCTATCTTCTGTTCACATTTGTTTCCTATTTACTCCTATCCATTAACCCAGTTGTTTGTAACTCCAAATTTGCCTTGCTTCCTGAAGCTGTCCCTCCATACCTCCTCACATCTCAAGTCCACCTTACTTTTTCATTTGACACAAACATTGAGGAGAAGGGTTCTCCAGATTATGCTGTAACATAAAGTAGCAGAGATTTTTTGCTTTAGTTTTAGTAATTCTGTGTACTGGGGAAAGATAAGGTTTCTATAAAGTTGAGATATTAAAAGCCATTACGCAGATCTTAATACACTCATTTAACTAATAAATCACATCACCAAGTTCTGCTTTTACCTCATTTGCCATCAGGATAAAAGAGCAGCTCCAAAGAAACTATTTTACCATCTTAGCATCCCTCGTCGATTCGCACTTTTTCTATGCGCTACACTGTACATGAACTCTTGCGCCTGCGAGGTGCCCCCGCCTCGCAGGAATGGCCCATATCGCTACCAAGGGCCGGCCTCAATGACGGGTCTTGGGACCCACAGAGGTGGCATGCGAGAAGAAAGAGCCTTTGGGGTTTTAGACAGGGCAATTTTAAGGGGTGGGAGGGTAGGGCGGGTGATGGGGTAGCCCGTCGGGAGGAAACCAGTTCCAGCGCATGCTCGTGGCGACTGTCAAATGGGTTCGGAGGTTATGGGGGAGTGTGTTCCTTTGTGTGAGGTGAGTCTATTTGCACGGTAAGTGGGAGGGGCAGATATGGCGGAAGGGGATCGTGTCGATGCAAGGTCACGCGTTCGATGTTTGCAGGCGATCGCGTGCCCCGATCCCCCTGACTTCACCCGTTCCCCGGATGGTCAAGACTCTCAGAGCCTGGGCCTTCGTCTGATGTTATGCAACGCACGGTCCGTGGCCAATAAGGCCCCCCTAATATATGATCTGATTCAGGGGGGTGCCACGGATATTATAGGCGTTACGGAGACCTGGTTGGGTACTGAAGGGGGCGTGCCCCTGGTCGAGATGTGCCCACCGGGTTTCCGTGCATTCCATCAGCCGAGGCCCAGGGTAGGGGTGGGGGTGGCGGTTGTTATTAAAGAGAGTCTAGAGCCGAGGAGACCACTGTACCTCAGATTGCCGGGTGTGAATCCTCTTTGTGAGGTGGGGTCGAGATGTCAGTTGGGCTTGCTGGTCGCGTACCTGGCTCCTTGCTGCGTGACAGCTGCCCTGCCCGAGCTTCTAGAGGTGCTTGCCGGGGTGGCAGTGGAGACCCCCAGACTTTTAGTCATGGGGGACTTTAATCTGCCATCTGCTGGCTCGTCATCGACGGTAGCTCGGGAGTTCTTGGCTTCCATGACGGCCTTGGACCTGACTCAAGTAGTGGATGGCCCCACTCACATCGGGGGAGGCACACTGGACCTGATTTTTGTCTCTGGTCAGTGGTTGAGAGATCTGGACTTAAAGGAAATAGTCATTGAACCTTTGTCATGGTCAGATCACTCTCTCCTTCGCCTGGACTTTCTGACCGCTACCCAACACCGCTGTTGTGACCCAGGTTCCTGGACCCGGACTCCTGGACTCGGATGATTCAGAAAGTGAGGGAGAAGACCTGGCCAGCCCTGCTTCTCTTGAGCCCTTTCCCTCCCTGGCACCCACTCAAAGGGATGGGGAGGGGCCGGCACAGCCTGATTCCATGGAGCCTCCTTCTGATTTGGCAACGCCCCAAGAACAGTTTTGGAGCGATGCAAGGTCACGTAGACGTAATCGCCGTGCGCAGCAGCGGAAGAGTTGGGACAAAGCCAAGTCATAATTGTCATGCAGTGACATCTGCAGAGACTATAAATAGGAGGCGGGACTTCCTGGTTTTTTGTCTTGGACAAAGTAATGAGTTGGCGAGCTAATGAATTGGCGAGCTAACTATTTCAATGGAGGAAGAATATATTCGTGAGTAATTCTGCCCTTATCTATAATTTCCTCGTTATCTCCAGAAACTTGGCAGGCCCGTGGGTAGACGTGGCCAGGACATGTATCTATGTAAATAAAAGCAAAAAAAGGAAGGCCTCTGCCGGACTCTTTGCTGGGAGTATTGGGGAAGGAAACAGAACATTTTGTCCAAGACCTGACTAAAACATCTTCCACCAAAGATGGATCAGCAGCAGGTACAGCAGCAGTTAGAGCAGCTACACGCAGCTAATCAACAGCTCCAGCAGCAAGTGGCTCACTTGGCAGGCCAACTTGCTGCCAGGAATGTGCCTGCAGCCCCCCATCCTCCCACCTCCTCCTCGCCGCAAGTGCCCGATAACCGTGCGGATAAGTTTTCTGGGCAGCCTGAGATGTTCCCGACCTTCTTGGGACAGTGCCAACTCTACATGGCTATGAGGCCAGAGGATTTCCCAGACGACCGGGCTAAGGTGGCCTTCGTGATTAACCTTCTTTCCGGCTCGGCTGCTCGATGGGCCACGCCTCTTGCTCCAGGACAGCCCCTGCTGGCGGACCAACAGCGTTTTGGCAGCACCTCGCACCATGTATGAGGACCCGTTCGAATGCTGACGGCAACCAGGCGCCTTAAGGAACTCAGTCAAGGGAAACGCCCCTGCAGGAGTACATCGCCGAATTTCGTCTTTTGTGCCAGGACTCTGACTGGAATGATGCAGCGCTGGTGGGCCAGCGTTCAGGAGGGACTCTCAGAGGAATTGCAAGGCGAGCTGGCCCGCGTGGGCGCCCGCGGACCCTCGACAACTTGGTGCCCTTTGTCTCCGCCTCGATGCCCGTCTGCAACGGCGACCGTCCCGTCGCACCCCCCGGGACCCGCCGTCGACATCTGCACCCCCACTTCCTGCACCACCAGCACCCAGGGTCGCCCCACGTTTTGTAACCGCTGCGGGAGAGCCC